>NC_090735.1:89763158-89905658 GCF_036898095.1 Palaemon carinicauda | reverse complement strand
AGCTATCCACTCTTTCAGAGAGACCCTGTCAGTGGGCTAAGTACTAAAGGCTGGTGTCTGGGAAAATCAGACCACCTTCATGGCTTCTATTTGTGAGAGATTACCCAGAAGTTCCTGACACCTTTGTGCTTGGACCTATGGTGGTTGCTCAAGCCATTATGTAACTAACCCAGCACGGGACAAGGAAGTATCTCTTATATGGTAATGTGTAGACATAAGTTTGGAATGAAAGGTAGTATAACTGTCCTTCATTCTTTTGCCCCCCCCCCCCACCCACCGCTCGTGAACAAAGCTGCCAAAATGTTATATGTTGATCAGACCAGATGTTAGTAAGTTTCACTTCAGAGCACCATATAGAGCACGGGATAAGGAAGCATCTTTTGTATGGTAACGTGTAGACATAAGTCTGGAATGAAAGGTAGTATAACTGTCCTTCATTCTTTTGTCCTCCCGCTTGTGAACAAAGCGGTCGAAATGTTAATTGTTGATCAGACCAGATGCTAATAAGTTTCACTTCAGAGCACCATTCTTTATATTGAAAGAGGTATCATTTTCCATTCCCTTTAATAATCATCATACTTAGTACATCATTTGGTTCTAACTGACTTTCCCTTTGGGGAAAAGGTTCTCCTGGTTGATCAAGTACGTTTTCTCAAGTTTCTGTTCAACAAACAATCTTTTCATTGGAGGTACTCTTTTTTAGCACAAGATCATCCACAAGTATACATGAACTTCGTCATGTGGCAATTACAAAAATCAAATAGATCACATTGCCATCAATAAAGAGACAATGAGGACTCTGAGAAATGTAAGAAGCTTTAGAGGTGCAGATATTGGGAGTGATCACCAGCTCCTCATTGCCACACTGAAATTAACACTGAATGTACCCAAAAGAAAGATAGATAGAATACCTAGGTTTGATACAACTAAGCTTTTAGAAGAGCTCAGAGAAACATTTGCAATTGAATTCAAGAATCGATTTGCAGTCATAGAGACTTTAAGAGACGAAGAACAGACAATTAATGAAGAATAGTATGATATTAAGAACATATATCAGTCAGTTGGTAGTGAAGTCTTGGGACACAAAGTTACAAGGGGAAAGCCATGGATATCAAATGATACTTGGGATACTATAAAAAGGAGACAAAGACAGAAATTGATTATTGAAAGTTTTTGAGAAAGTAATGAAAATTACAAGGTAGAGTGAGGTCAAAAGTAAAGCCAGGAATGACGAGAGAGAATATTTTTACAGTAAAGCAGATGAAGCTGGCAAAGCTATTAATTCAGGAAGTGGCTATGGTGTAAGAATCGCTCATAGATTTATTAATGGAGTCTCGATTGGGGCAGAGAAGAAGAAGCATATACCCATAAAAAAATGAGATGGCTCTGTTATAGCAACAGAAGATGAAGAAAGACAACGTTGGATGGAACACTTTAGTAAGGTTATGAATAGGAGATATGAAAGGAATAATTTGATTGATATACCTGAAGTTGATGAAGACCTTGATGTGCCCATGAATGAATTCAGTGTGTTTGAAGTCGAAGCTTTCCTCAAAAAACTAAAGAGATGGAAAACCCCAGTGTACGATGTAATAACTGCCGAGATGATACTTGCCAAAAATGAAGTTACTGCCAGACTACTTACTAGATTATTTTGTAGAATATGGCATGAAGAGGCAAAACCTGATGAATGGGTTTTAGGAGTGTTGGTAAAAATAGCAAAAATAGGAGACCTGACTGATTGCAATAATTACAGAGGCAACACTTACGTCAGTTATGAAAATATATAATATGCTCATTCTAAAGAAACTGGAGAGAAAGATTGAGAAAAAACTGAGAGATGAACAAGCAGGATTTAGAAAAGGTAGAAGTTGCACTGACCAAATTTTCATTTTGAGAAATGTTGTACAGCAATGGATAGAATATAGAAATCCCCTTTTGATGGCATTTGTGGACTAAGAAAAAGCCTTTGATAGTGTGCACCGGCCAATTTTGTGGAGAGTCCTGTGTTTTTATGGAATTCCTCTTAAAAATGTAAATTTGATTATGTCTGTTCATGAGTATAGCAAGTGCAAAGTTAATGTTAATGGAGTCTTATCAAGTGAGTTTCCATTGAACAGCGGAGTACTCCAAGGGAATGTGTTGTCACCCATGTTGTTTAACCTCCTCATGGATTTTGCAGTGCGTAGAACAGTCAGAGACAGTGGAGAAGGATTGGACTGGATTGGTGATAGGAATTTAGCAGACTTAGAGTATGCTGATGATGCTGTCTTTGTTAGCCGAACACCACAGGATTTGCAATGCTTGCTTACCAGAATACATGAAATATCACACGAGGTTGGGCTGAAAATAAATAAAAGAAAGACGGAGATGATGAGAACGGAGTATAAGTTGGAAGAGGAAATATAATTGGAAGGAGAAAGGATTAATGAGGTAGAATCATTTAAGTATTTAGGAACTATGATGTCCAATACAGGGCCATTAGAATTAGAGTTTAGTGAAAGATTGAAAAAAACAAATCAGTCAATGGCTAGGTAAGTAAAATTTGGAAATCAAATCGCCTGAAATTACATATAAAAATCAGACTACATATCAGTTTAGTGAGATTGTTGTTACCAAACGTTCACCTGGGCTCCACAAGGCAGTAGAAGAGTTGGAAGACCCAGGCCTACACGGCTGAGGATTATGAAACACAAAGGAGGAGATGATGAATGGAGAAGTATTGAATTATAAGCTCAAGTTAGAGACGACTGGCAAAATCTAACGGAGGCCCTTTGCGTTAACAGGCGTATGAGGAGATGATGGTGATGATGATGATGGTGTGATAAAATTCCCCCCCCCCCCCTACCAAGTTCCAGTCCCTCCTGGGTCTGTGGTAGTTTAAGAAAATAAAGAAAAGAAAAGAGTTACTACATAATCTACGTTAAAAACAAACCCCAATTAACTTTTGTGTAAAAAAAACGTAACCCACTTGTTAATAAGTACTAAAAAAAAAAAAAAATGATACTGCTCTGAGGTGCTTTATCTTTCTCATACATGGTTATACAATCCTCTATAGAAGGAAAACAAAATTTATCAATCAATGAATGAAAATGTTATGTAAAAAAAAAAAATAATATACAACAGAACTAAATTAAGCAACTTCATACATGTCGTAACAGTAATTATACACACAGGCAAACATGCGTAAATGGGAACTGTGATAATACTAATACACATGGATAAATATAGGTAAATAAGAAGTGTAATAAAGAAAAATCATTAATGAAAACAAATCATTAATTGAAAAGAAATTATGGAAAGATAAACTATCTAATAAAATTATTGAAAGATAAATTATCAATCAACAATACACATGTCTGTAATCAGGACATATAATCTTTATATATGAATATGTATGAATATTTCATATCTTATTAAGGAAACATATCTTAGAGGACAGCGGCTGCAAAATATAATTTACAACTTATGCAACAGAAAGTGACCTACATGTCTTACAATACTTTTGTCTAAACCCTACAGTCCATTAATGAATGAAGCCATCGTACAAAGATATTTAATGCCCTCATATGTCAAGCCAACACTGGCTCATTCATTGGACTCTCGGTCTGAAAAAGATCTAAGATATAGTACTTGTAAACACAAATACATTACAGTCATTATGTTCATAACCAAAACTGACAATTGCTAGCAAAACACTCTAAATTACATAAAAGAAACTTTTCACAAAAACAATTCCTTGGAAAATCACCAACACCTGTGCACAGATCCTCAACATTAACTCTCCATAGATACTTTTGTATCCCTGAGGTATACCTGGATCCACTGCAGTCATTATCAAATACTCACAACAATAGTTATTAAGTATGGACATAATATGCAACGAAATCGCAAGAAAAGAACATCATCAAACATAATGAAACATCATTTAATATCTTTAAACAGTTGTATCCTAAATCAATATGCATCATCATCAGACAATTAACCAACAATATACTATTAAAAAGTATCATAATCAGGCAAAGCTCTGTTCCTTCACTCGGAACACTTCTGCAGGCTTCTGCAGGTATCCATGCAAAAAACAACAAAATGGTACCAGTACAACTATTCATTTGGGCGATGGCTGTACTCTACATTAAATGAGGCAGGCCTCCCCCCCCCCCCCCCCACCACTCCCACTGTTGGAGTGTTTCCCACAGTCTCGCATTCATTGTGCGAATTCTGGCGGGCGGTCCTCCTCAAAACATCTTGCTTTGAAGGCAACAAAGCATCATTTACCAGGATAGGTTTCGCCAGCATATCTAATCTGGCCTCCTTTCTCCCCTTCCACTCGGGTTAGGTAGGACATCAAAAAGCATCCCAACAGAACACCAGAACAACCAGATGGTGAACAAAAAAAATAATGATTCCTCAACATCTACAACGGGAATGTCCAAATTCCCTAATCTTCATCTGTTCCTGTGAACTTACAGCAAGGGACATCAAAAACTCCTAAGTCCATCTCAACACCCAAATACAGAAAAGCTCTCTCTCTCTCTCTCTCTCTCTCTCTCTCTCTCTCTCTCTCTCTCTCTCTCTCTCTCTCTCTCTCTCTCTCTCTCTCTCTCTCTCTCGTATTATTGCCCTAGGTGCGCCCTCGTTTCAAGAAGAAAGTTATGACGACATCGTCATCTGGGCTATGTTTTCAAACTCTCCAGATGCCCAAACGCTCGAATTCCAAACTGGGCAAACTGCTGACACATCGTTTGCATCGGTGACGGCAAACACACTTTCTGGCACAAGTTTCACAAAAGAAACATGCACTTTATATACACTGCCTTTCGCAATACTTTGGTACTCTTATTCTGTGTTGTCTTGTCTCTCGCTCATACTCAAACTAGGCTGAACTTTAACTCTGGTAAATAAAGAAATATCATTCTTGGACATTTATTCGTCCAAATTTGCCATACATTACGCAAACAAGGGCTCCTGCGTTAACAACACATCAGAGAGAACTAATTTGAAATTGAAACTTCCTAGTGCAATTTAGGATAGGGAAAATGATTCCGATCAGATCTACGTTAAAACTCAAACACTCAAACAACAAAAGAACTCGACAATATGGAAAAAGCAAATTTACGTCAAAACTGAACAGCATAAAATTTTGCTACAGCTAAACTGTGCACAAATTATGTTAAAATTCATTCAGAACATAACACATTCTTCACAACCTGTCACAGAGGTTCCATAAGAAAAATCTCTTTAACCCCCCCCCCCCAAAAAAATATATATATTTACATCCCTAAGGTAGGCTATTTAAGGGACAAAATATTCTATCTGTTTTACTCGCAACGGCTGAAATAATGAATAACCAAAATACATACATACTTCAATTTGCATGGTTAACTAAAGAAACATTCAGCACGAGCCTAAGTCCCCCAAGAATAGGTAGCAATAATTGATTCTGTAACTAATCAAGACAAGAATATCGTAACCGAAATCCTAACCATCGGCTAAAAAAACTCATGCTTACGTAATTTTCCACAGAATTATCTCACAAAACTCAGATATTGTCAGATATGAAGAAGTAATTTCCATTGTTTTTCCTTTTATTATGCAAACGTATTGACACCGCTTCTGCTCGCGCTCATCTTCCCTCTCTCTGCGCTTCTCATACACTAACAGTAACACAATCGTAGGCTAACACAATTCTTCACACACATGGCTTACATGGGTCGAATCAGCTGAAGCTCATTTTGTCTCAATCATCAAAATCTTTCGTAAAGGAAAGCATTTCCCATGCTCACAGCACAAATAGCTCAGATTCTACCTTCTTTCATTCATCACTTAACATTTTTATAATTTTTATACAAGTCTGGTGATATATAACATTACTCATCTAGCACAAAACTTATAAATAAAAACATCAGAAAAGAAACAGCTTAAGTAACAGCATGCAAAAAACAAATCGGGAAAACTAAACTGAAATCGAAAAATCAAATTGGGCCCTCAAAACTTGAAATTATGTTCTTAAACTATACATAAAACAGGTCATTATGGCATAAACGAACTATGCGAACAGAAAACAACATAACAGAAAACATGTCGTACACACACAGTAACGACAGTCTCCTTTGCTTTTAGTCAAGTCCCAGAATTACATAATTATGCAGGGTAATTGACTAGCCTTTTAATACTGTCATTAAACGGACAAAGTCATACAATACTCTATTTTCTCTCGGTAATTCACCAAATCACTTTATCATAAACAAAATCACCTTTCTCGTTTTAATTTGACACAAGAATGGGCTTTTTTTAACACAATATGGCATAAAACATCTGTTACTTTTTCTTATCAGACATTGATCAGTTAATTAGGGGCATTGGTATGGCTACTTATATTTTACTCCTAAACTCCAAGTTTATCGTGGTAAGACAATCCCTTTATCGTCAAACTTTTCGTTAATCAGTTAGAGCATACTTATGCTTAAAAACTCATCTCATGACATATTTACATTTATCCCCTAAATGTATTTTGGAATATCCCTTATTCCTAAAATTATCGGTTGTCTCTATTCCTATCTTTTCTGTGTCTCAGGGAATCAGAGTTTAATGCTAGGCCAAGTCACCAAACTGTTTTCCAATCACAGGGCGCCTGTCGAGGCTTACCCTGACGTGTCAAACTCGTGTTTTTGAGCTCAGGCCATGTCGTCCTGATGGAAGTTCCTATAAGGTAGTTTTCTAGGGTATATTTGACTACAGTGATATTCCAAGAGAATTTTACCGTAAGGTATCCAAAATTCTAACTCCTGGAGCGAATATCCCTAAATAATCTCACAGGGATATCGCATAATATCAGAGGACGTATTCTTGACACGTCACATAGCTATCTTCACCCCGAACAGTATTAACGCTTCGAGGGGGAATAGTGACAAGAATCTGAAACGTGAATGAAAAGAGAGCCGCTCATAAAGCATCTCTCCTATTCCGTTTCCAGTGTGTATCTGATGAAGTCGGTAGCGCCCTCTTTATTCCTTTTTCGTGTAGCTCAACTACTTGGTGTTTTCCCTGTGTTCTCTCGTTATTTTGGATTTTATTCAACATTTTGATGACTTCTCCAGCCTCTTCTGCCTCTAGGAAGTTGAGTATTATATTTACTATGTATAAATGTAAGCTCTTGTTGTTTTGAATTAAATCAAAAGTGATTTTAACGTAAACAAGAGCTGTTGCCTACCGGAGGCATCCTGGATGCTATCGCTCGCTCTTATGGGTCAGTTAGTTAGCTAGAGCGACGTTCCCGGTTTGTTACGCTTTAATAATTTTGCTATTTAGCTACTCTAGGAATGCTTATATTTTTCGGTCAGTGTTAGCTCGGTGAATTCGACATGGGTCGAGGTACCGATCCTGCCTTTCGCGAGGCTTCGTAGCCTAGACGTCTGGCACTAGTACTTTCCTGCATGGTATAAGTTTTTCCGAGTGTTATGTTATTGAAGCTATAGGCAAATATTTTATACATGTAAGATATTGTTGAATGTTTTTTCCAAGATTGTATACAAGAGAGTTTCGGTGATTTAGGTAATCGATTCTCATCTTACCTAGTCTAGTATTCTAGGTACAGTAGTATACTTTCGCACATCCCCGATTGTTCTTTTTCTCCTCCGGAGGCTAAGTTCAATCCCTCTCTCCCTCTGTAAGCCTTCGGCTTAATCCTAGTGGTTCTATCTGTATAATAATTCAGGTATAACTATTCTAGGATATGTCTGTCCTGACCTGATAACCAGAGTGACTGGTTTTTTGGGTTAGGGCAGAACATCAGAGTTTCTAGTCTGTGGTCTGCTTCTTCCTAGCATAGAGAAAGAGTCTCCTTTGCTAGGTTAGGGGCGGGCACAGGAAGCTTTGCTTCCCTAGTCCATGTCGGAAGGATTCTGATGATTCCTTCCTCTATTGGCCTAGCAGACTGTCCTGTGTCTTTTTTTCTCGGGCTGGAGAATGAGTTTCTCGGTTACCCGACGAAATAACTTCACATAACTTTGTTCTTGTTGGGAGGAGGATAGCAAGCATTGCCAATCTTCCTCCCTAATAGACTACTCTTGGTTAGGATGAGCTTCCTAACTGCTGAGTGTGTCTCATGCTAGAACGAAGTCTATAGGACCCTTATCCCTTCCCCACCTCTCTTTCTTTTATTTTCTTTTGGCCGCAGTCTTACTTCCGTACCTAGCATAGGTTAGGATGAAGGACCGGCTCAGCTCTCTGCCGCTCGGCAATACGTGCCGAGTGTACCCCAGACCTCCCTTGGTCTCTCTTCCATGTCTGCCGGTAGAGCCCGGCAGGCTGTGGATTCTTTGGAAGCCTGAATGTTACATTCTCCCCTTCCATAAGTTCACTCTTTCTGGATGGAAGGTCGTATGGCATGCCGCCCTATAACCTTACATCCATACATTTTCTCTAACTATTGTGTTGCACCCCTATCCCGGCTGCCGGCTTGACAGCTAACAGCCGGGCAGGTAGAGGTTCTCTGATTCTTGGCTACTGTCGGCGGCATGGTTTTGTTACCTTTGCCAGCCGGCAGTGGAATCACAGCCCGAATTCGCTGGCTGCTACGATTAGCGGCGGGCAGCCGGGTTTTAGTGTTTTCAGCCGTCGGCTGGCAATGATTGCCGGCCGGCACACTGTCGCAAATCAGTGGGCTGCCGCCTATTAGTTAACGATAGTATATCTTTGATCTATAAAGGGGTAGTTGCCAGCCGGCACGTACCGGCTCGTGCTGGCCGGCACAATAACATGCGATGTACAGTAGTTGCTATATTCATAGTGTAGTACACACTGCATTAGTAGAAACTGCTGTACAGAGTTTGTGATAACACTAAAGTTCTTCATCATACTTAATGTTATCTTGTACAGCCTTTTGTTGAGACCGTTCTTTATATAGAAAGTGTGTTCTTTCTGTATTCTTTCAATCCCGTATATTAAAACTACACATTAAATTTCCTTTTAGGAAATTACATAAGGTATTCTAGTATAGAATTAACCTTAGTTTTAATATTTCTGGAGGTTACAGCAATTGACTGAACAGGAAATACAAGTATGTGTCTTTCCTTCTTTCTTTTATAGCTTTTCTATATAAGCTAAATGTTTCAATATAAGTGAAAAGCCTTCACTTGATACTCATGGATTTTTCTTCTCTTTACAGGAGGACCATCCAAAGTGCGGGAGTGTGTTCTGTAATGTCCGCAGTAAGAACTTCTGTGGACATCATTATTGCAGGAGGCACGCAGCATGCGCAGCCTCCAGAGGTGTTTCCGCTATTGGGACGCTCAGGTTTGTACAGTTTGTTCTAACCTGATTACCGAGGCTTTTGACGACCCTAAGTCAACAGAGTCAAAGGATGCTGCCAGGGAATCGTTACGATCCTAGGTGAGGGGTTTTCAGAAAAACACCTCAGGTCCCTACCTTCCAAATGAGAATATGAGGGCCTACCTTTTCCCTAAAGCATCGACTGATGCAATCATCCCCCAGCCTCAAGTGGAGATACCAATTGCGCTGAATCCGGTAGATTCTGAAGTCTCAGCCGCCCTTCAGGACATCCAAGTGGACGATAGGATGTCGGAGGTGTCGGATTCTATCGAGAAGGACCTTCTAGGAGAAGGTCAGGAGGAGGAGCTGTTTCAGACTCCTCAAGGTTCCTTCTACATCGTCTGCTATCCCAGATGAACTGGGAAGGACTCTTTCTCCCATTGTTGAGTTGATCCAGCAAATTCAAAGGAAGATTGATGAGAAGGAAGCTGCAATGAAACTGGAGTTACGTAGACTTGCAGCATCACGTGGGCCCCAGAAGCGGCTCACCGTGAAGGATCTTCCCTCGTGCTCGAATACCAATCCTTAGAGGTATGCCGAACACATGCCAATGACAACCTGGGAGATCGTGATCTCAGAAGAGTTGGGAGCAATTCCCCTGGAAGAAGTGAAATTTTGGCCCAAGAAAGATTTTTATCCGGACTGCTATGCCTGTCTTAGGAAGGAGCCAGCCTTAAAGGAGGAGACGGAGCCGGAGGTCATAATTTTTTACCATAGTAAAGCTCAGACGTTACTAACGAGCTCGATGAAAGAGAGGGGCTTCACTAACTCAAAGGTGCCCGCCTTGAGTAAGAAGCTTCCCTCCTTTGTGGCCTCTCCTACCAGAGCCTTTCCCTTCTTGGAAAAGGGATATAAGGCTGCCTTAAATGCGGTGGAGGCAGGGAAACCATGCCCCTCCTTGGAGGAGTGCAAGCCGTTATCTCTGACCTTGCCCTTGGACCAAGAAGAATGGCAGGACGTACACCTTACCTTCTCAGTCGGGAAACTGGAAGCTGATATTGCTGAACACCAGTTCGGTGAGGCGCTTCCAAAACTGTCGGAGGCTCTCTTGCATAGAGAGCAAGAGACAAAGGAAAGACTTGCGGCATCGATGTCGTTCCAAACAACACTAGAAACGATGGCAAGTGACCCCAAGAACCAGGACATGTTCATAGTTGTGGCCAAAACCCATCTGGCCACAGTTATGAAGGATTTCTATAGCTTTATTAAAGCTAGGAGAGCCTGTAGAGAGTTCGTGTTCGCCTCGGTTGCGGTGAGGCACGAACCGAGGAAACTGATCTCCTCTCGTATTTGGGGTAAAGACCTCTTTCCCAATGCAGTGGTTAAAGAGGTAGTAGACAAAAGGCCTAGGCCATCCTCTCGGCCGGCTAAACCCTACCGACAGCAACATCAACAACAACTTTCCGTGACCGCGGTGCCTCAGACAGTGGCACAACCTCCAACCACGTACCAGCTGGTACCTCAACAAACGGTGACACTGTCGCCAGTTCTTAATCCAGCCTCCGAAAGGCAGACTTCGTCTTTTCGTTCGAGAGCCAGAGGAACAGCCAGAGGTTCTTCTAGACGCCCTTCAAGAGAAAGGGGATCCAGGGGAGGACACGGTCAAGGAGGCAAGGCCTCAGGTCCACAACAGCAGAAGTAGATACTTCCAGTAGGAGGGAGATTTCAGCTTTTTAGGGATCGCTGGACCTTCGATCCCTGGGCCCACAGCCTAGATAAGAATGGACTAGGTTGGAGCTGGAGCAGTCCTCCACCTCAATTTCTTCAATTCTTCCAACACTCAACCCCCGCTCTGGAAGAATATGCCCGAGAGCTCTTAGTCAAAAGAGTAATTCGGAAGTTTAAGTCCATCAGATTCCAAGGAAGGCTGTTTTGTGTTCCAAAGGAGGACTCAGAAAAACTCAGAGTCATTCTGGGCATATGCTGTGTCTATAGACTTGTTTGACGCTTATTGGCACGTTCCAATTATTCGTCACCTCTCCCCCTACCTAGGCTTCAAGTTACTTTGATAACTTTACGCCTTCAGAACCATGCCTTCGGGCTAAACATAGCCCCAAGGATTTTCACGAAGCTCGCGAACGCAGCCGTCCATCAGTTACGCCTAAAAGGGGTCCAAGTAGTAGCCTACTCGGACGACTGGCTGGTGTGGGCAGCATCCAGGACAGTATGCATGCAAGCTTCTAAGATAGTGATCCAGTTCCTGGAACATCTGGGATTCAAGATCAACATCAAAAAGTCTTGTTTTTCTCCAGCTCAAAAATTTTGGTGGTTGGGAATCCACTGGAATTTGGAGTCACATTGGCTTTCAATTCCTAGTAAGAAGAGGAAAGAAATAGCAGGATCTGTCAAGAGACTATTGAAATCCAAATGGATATCAAGACGCGAACAGGAGAGGGTGCTGGGCTCTCTACAGTTTGCTTTGATAACAGATCCAGTGCTAAGAGCACAGCTTTAGGATGCAACAGGAGTCTGAAGAAAATATGCATCAAACGCGCGAAGAAATGGCACCTGTCAGCAGTTCACATTCAAGAGTTCCGCAATGTGACAGCGGACGCTCTATCTACGTTTACACCTATAGTTAGAATGGCCCCTTGACGCAGGATCGTTCTCCTTCATCTCGAGTCAAGTTCCAGAGCTGCAGATAGACCTCTTTGCGACGAAAGACAACAAGAAAATTGTTCGTTACGTGTCCCCTTACGAGGATCCGTTAGCGGAGGCAGGGGACGCTATGTCCCTGGGCTGGATCAGATGGTCCTGTATCTACCTGTTCCCTCCGCACACCTCCTTTTGAAGGTCCTCGATATGCTGAGATCCTTCAAAGGGAAAGCTGCAATAGTGGCCCACAAGTGGCCAAATAGCGTGTGGTTCCCTCTGGCATTGGAACTACGATTAAAATTCGTTCCGCTACCGGATCCATCTCTGTCTCAGCGAATACAGAAGTCGACTGTCTTCGCTCCATCACAGAAAACACGGAACCTACATCTCATGATTTTCTCTCCATAGCGATGAGAAAAAGATTCGGTGTTTAAAATTCGGTTTAGACTTTTGGAGGAAACCAGAAGACATTATGAGGCTTCAGGGAAGAAATGGCTATCCTTTGTCAAGGCGAAAAAACTGAAAGAAATCCCGGCAGATTCCTATTTATCATTCTTCATTCTCCTTCATGAGCAAGGTTTAGCAGCCTACACAATTCTGTTGTTCAAGCCTGCCTTGACAAGTCATATACCATATGCCTTACAGGTCGACCTTTCTAACGACGTTCGTAATGAACTAGCCCTTCAGCGCTTCCAAAGACCATTTGCTTGGTCATTAGAAATGAACAATGAGGAATGGGCTTAGAAGGTTTTGAATTTAAGTCATATTTCTGTTTGTACTCGCCTTGGGGGCCAGAGTTAGTGAATAGTGGCTCTCTCTACAGAGGAAGGCCACGTCCAGTTCTTGGAGGGAGAACTGATTCTATTTCCAGACCCAACGTTTCTTACCAGGAACAAGCTACCCATCAACAGGTGGGGTCCCTAGAGAATCTGCCCTCTGGAGGATGATGCATCTGTATGTCCAGTGGAGTGCCTAAAGGTCTATCTTCATAGAACTTCAGACTTTATGGGAGGACAGCTGTTCAGAAGAGAAACCCTGGGTTCAAAGTTATCTATAACTAAGGGCGAAATTCACCCGTGTTATTCGCAGAACGGATCCAGACAGTACACCCGTTAGTCATGATCCGAGGAAAGTTGCCTCCTCCATAAAATTTCTTTAATTATATGGACTTTGAACATCCTTGTTTGCTCACCGGCTGGTAGTCATCCAAGGCGTTCTTTATGCACTATGCGAAGCAAGTGGAGCAACTTATGAGATCTGTGGTAGCAGCAGGTAGAATTCTTTAACCTTCTATTTTAAGTCTGCAAGGAACAGTGTAATTAATTTGGGACGATTAATTAAGAGGGTGCGCGTGTAGTCACTGTATGTTACTACACGCTGAGCGATAGGCCACGAAAGTGTCCTTACGAACTGTTCCATTGACGTCGGTAATCTATAGCAGTGTATGTAAACAGTATACAGACTATATCATTATTATTAATAATTCTATTGAAGTGGCAAATCTGTTTCCTAGTAGATGAAACAATATTTTCTGTTGACTGTTTTTCTTTATGGTTTTATGCAGATCATCCACATTATATAAATTTTATAAATGTGATCTGATATGTTCGTTTATTAAATTGTAATAAACTAGTTCATAATGAACCTTGCGTCTTTTCGCCCACACTCATTTTATTAGATATGTACTGAGCATTAAGATTAAAATATGGATATTTTTATCATGGTATGTCTTTCGAGACTGTTCCCTGATTCAAGCAAAAGTCCACTCACTCTAACCCTTCCTTGGAAGGGTTGACGTGGTACCCTAACGGGTTGGTGACAAAGAGGCAAAATTTGTTTCTATGCGGATACAACCATTATCCAATAGTTACTAAGAGTGGTCACTTTGGGGAAGGTGTCACAAATTCATTCTGACTTTGGCGACTCTTATACAAACTTTGCTTTATAATGTATAGGGCGAGACCACTATACAAGCTTGTCATTTTGTCATCCATAAGTTTTTATGTACTCCTCGAGACTTTTCCAGAGTCTAGTATGACTCATCCCTGTAGGGGGCAGGAAGCACTAACATAGTTCATGCTTAGATGAAATGATGTATGACGGTAACATCATAGGTCTCTAGGTCTAGACGGACCAGGAAAATACTTTCTTGAGAGTACGGCACTGATTGGGAATCCACAGATACAGTAATGCTCTGGTAAACTTCCATCAGGACGACATGGCCTGAGCCCAAAAAACGGATTTTGAGCGAAGCAAAAAATCTATTTTTGGGTGAGGTAGACATGTCGTCCTGATGGACCCGCCCTTCCTTTTATTGAAAAAGGGCTTATTGACCCCTCCCTATAATACAGTATCTGTACCACCTCGTATATCGCTACAAGGAATAAAGAGGGCGCTACCGCCTTCATCAGATACACACTGGAAACGGAATAGGAGAGATACCTTATGAGCGGCTCTCTTTTCATTCTCGTTTCAGATTCTTGTCACTATTCCCCCTCGAAGCGTTAATACTGTTCGGGGCAAAGATATCTATGTGACGTGTCAAGAATACGTCCTCTGATATTATGCGATATCCCTGTGAGATTATTTAGGAATATTCGCTCCAGGAGTTAGAATTGTGGATACCTTACGGTAAAATTCTCTGGGAATATCACTGTAGTCAAATATACCCCAGAAAGCTACCTTATAAGAACTTCCATCAAGACGACATGGCTACCTCACCCAAAAATAGATTTTTCGCTTCGCTCAAAATCCGTTTTTTACACGCTTATAACGAACGTTAGGCTAGTATGTTTTTCAAAACAGACAAAATTTTAGGTCATTTTTTATTTTCTGAATTTCTCATTGATTGTAAATGGCTCTTCAGTGTTTTTTAGCAAGTGGTTAGAGGGACGATTATTGCTGAAACATGACAGTCTTAGGCCAGTACAGATTATGATTCATGATGCGCGCAGTATTGAATGGATGCGTTGAAAAACGACTTTTTCAGCATGAAACTGTACCACCAACGTGTTGATGGGCCAGCTCGATTTTTGCTGCAGTGCTCACTGCTCAGTGTTGCGTCAGAGTTTAGAGTGGAAGAACGTTTAGCTCTCTAGCGCCAATGGCTTAACTCTTGTTTCTATTGAGTGGACAACGACCAACACTTCATTTTATTTTAATACTAATTTTAATCATAATAATAGTAATAATTTGAATAATAACTATTTTGTTGATTTTAATATCAGTTTTATTAGTTTTGATAATAATAACAAGTCTCTCCTGTTCTGGCAACAAATAGTAACTTTTCTGGGTAAGTAATTTTCTCTTATATATATATATATATATATATATATATATATATATATATATATATATATATATATATATATATATATATATATATATATATATATATATATATATAAGAATTAGGTAATGAAGAAACTATAAACATTGCAATGTGCACAAACTTTATATATCTATATTTTATGTTAGGTCTCTGATTTCACCACACTCTTATCCAATGAAGACATTATATCTGGACTGGAGAGAGGTCATAGACATATCAGGCACACCCACCCTAACTTCAGTCCAAAACCAATCAATTCAAATATTACCTCCAGCTCTAGACCATTGCGTGCCTTCAGCCTCGACTAACCGTTAAAAACTTTAAGGTACAGGAAAAGTAATCATTTTGATAACGTGACATAAATGCTAATTTTTTTTTCGTTTTTTTTTTCATTGTTTGTTTCCATTATGACTTTCATTAGCTTCCTTACGTGCGGTTACAATAAGTTAGAAATAGATTTCTATAGAAATAAGAACTATTTTTCAACGTTGTGTGGGATAAATATTTATGCATTCAGATGTAAAACATACAAAATTGGTAATTTTTTTCAATAAAAAGTACAAATGTTTCTCCAAATTTTAATTTCATATATTTTTTTCTCCGCGTCTTATAAATGTACAGCTCAAATAAAAAAAGTAGCAAAATGTAACTTTCTTAACCCTGGATAGGTACGATGGGTCGTTCGCGACCCCGAGCGTCAAAAAAAAACAGGTTTTTCTCACGTGACTCACCCCCGTGACTGAATTTGTGGGTGATCGACCTGCAGGAGGTGTCTCCCCTACACGCTCTAGTAGTGTCCAGATGTGCATTGCTGTAGCTGTAATCCTTCCCCGATTTCTGAGACGCGTCGGGGTCGTTCGCGTCCGAGTTTACCCTTCTAAGGTAGTTTGCCTAATTATCAAAGTTATTACGTATTATGAAATTGTCGTAGAATGGTGCAACTTGTATAGGTTATCAGTTGTGGAAAGTCTTGGTGGATTGTTTGGCTACCATGTGCATGATTTTTTTTTTTAGTTAAAATATCATTCATCACTACGAGGACCATTTTACCGCGAGTGCCCCTTTTTCATTTTTTTTTCATTTTTTTGCCAAGTCATTTTTCCGTAAGATATTGCCAAATAGTGTCGTAAAACTTTTGCTTGTTTAGTGTTGGAAAGTGTGTCTAGATGATCTGGCTACCCATGCGTGACTTTGTTTTTGTCAGATACGACGTAGTTATTGGTATATTGGGTATTTAACTGCGGTTACCAATTTCTGTTTTTTTTCAATATTTGTAAAAATTACTACGTAGTAAGGAATTGCCGTATATTATTCATTTTTTTTTTCATGTTTATGTGTTAGAAAGTGTGCCTTGATGGTTGGGCTAACACGTGCATGTCTTTTTTTTTATCTGAGATGCCGTATATTAGAATGTCGGGCATTTTACCGTGAGTGCCCCTTTTTCATTTTTTTTCATTTTTTTGCCAAGTCATTTTTCCGTATGATATTGCCAAATAGTTTCGTAAAACTTTTGCTTTTTTAGTGTTGGAAAGTGTGTCTAGATGATCTGGCTACCCATGCGTGATTTTGTTTTTGTCAGATACGACGTAGTTATTGGTATATTGGGTATTTAACTGCGGTTGCCAATTTCTGTTTTTTTTCAATATTTGTAAAAATTTACTACGTAGTAAGGAATTGCCGTATATTATTGATTTTTTTTTCATGTTTATGTGTTAGAAAGTGTGCCTTGATGGTTGGGCTAAACGTGCATGTCTTTTTTTTTATCTGAGATGCAGTATATTAGAATGTTGGGCATTTTTCCGCGAGCGCCCCTTTTTATTTGTTTTGCATTTTTTTGCTTAGTCATGTTACCGTAAGGAATTGGCAAGTAGTGTCGCAAAACTTATATTTTTATAGTGTTGGAAAGTGTTTCTAGATGATCTGGCTACCCATGCCTATTTTTTTTTAGCCAGATATGGCGTATATATAAGTATGTGTTCGATTTTCCTGTGATTGCCATTTTTTCGTTTTTTCCCATTTCTTTCAAAATTACTACGTACTAAGGAACTATAACAGAGTAATGATTCATTTATATGTTTATTTGTCGGAAAATGTGCCTTGATGGTTTGCCTAGCACGTGGCTGAAATTTTTTTTTTCTGAAATGCCGTATATTAGAATGGCCATTTTTCCACGAGTGCCCCTTTTTATTTGTTTTGCATTTTTTTGCTTAGTCATGTTACCGTAAGGAATTGGCAAGTAGTGTCGCAAAACTTATAATTTTATAGTGTTGGAAAGTGTTTCTAGATGATCTGGCTACCCATGCCTATCTTTTTTTTTTAGCCAGATATGGCGTATATATAGGTATGTGTTCGATTTTCCTGTGATTGCCATTTTTTCGTTTTTTCCCAATTCTTTCAAAATTACTACGTACTAAGGAACTATCACAGAGTAATGATTCCTCTAGATGTTTATTTGTCGGAAAATTTTGTTTACTTCTTTTTTGATTGAATATCGTCAAATTTTTTTAGCTAAAATATTATATTGTTTTACATTTTTTTTTTTCGATTTTATTTCCCTTCAAAAAAAATTTTTTGGGTCAGAATTTTAATTTTAAAGTCGTAAAATAATCGACAATTATCCAGCAACCCACCATACAATTTTTATGCATATCCAATAATAATTAGATTAGTAAATAACACCTTGAAATTGACATACCCTTCCTACATTTCAAGTGGCAGATTAGGGAGTCTGAGTCAGTGTGGTTGGCGGCCATTTTGTGGACATATCCGAAGCGTAAGCTGCCCTATCTATATATATTCTTGTTCCCTATAGAATTTGTGATATTTTGGTATATTTTTACCTGCATAAATATCATATTATATATTAAATATATGTATTTTTTTACGAAATTTCTAAGTACTCAAAAAATTACCTTTAGATATGGCCCCTGATATAAATGTAATTTACAAAATAATGAAGATTTTTTTACATATTTATATTTTAGGATAACATATGTTTATTCCCTAAAAAAATTAGCCACTTCCTATTTCATTTGGGTACCCAAAAAAATTCATGAAATTTGGACAAATTTTTTTGGCCAAAAAAAGTTACCCTTTTTTTCTCATTTCAGATCTTCACCTCCATGGGTCTGACTTCATCCAAAATACATCAAGATGTGTCCTAAACATTCAAGAATCAATTCCTAAAAGGATTTGTGTATATATGTATAAACTTTTTTTTATGAATTTTTATGTCAGGTCTTTTTTTTCTACTTAATTTTTAAAAATATTTATAATAAATAGTTTTTCTGCAGATGAGTAGTATTTATCTTTACAGTTGTTTTAAGCATTCATTGAAGTTTTTTTTGGCAAAAGAAAAAAGGAGGTTACTGCAAAAACTGATTTTTCAAGAATTTTTTTTGGCGTCGGGGTCGTTCGCGTCTGAGTATACCCTTAAAGGGGTGTCCGAGGAGCGTACCTATCCAGGGTTAAATGCCACTGGGAACCTTGTATTAAGGCAACTAGCACGGGAAAACAAGTGAGTAGTATTGCAGTACAGCTTGGCCGCTAGTAAGTTTTTTTTTTCAACACCACTACTGCTTCACGAGGCTGATACATGAATCATAGTCTGTACTAGGCTTTATTTACGAACTCCTAACTGCTATCACAACGTCTTAAAACTACTGTGTCACACATATCTATTTTTACACACATTCCGAACATTTACTTTATTCCTTGACACAAACTAAAAAAAAGTCTACGGCAACTTGTTCTTCATTTCTCAAATTTTTCGTGTTACTCATTTGTTCTCGCGAATCAAAAGAAACTGACAAACCTTAGGAAGAAATAAAATTCTCTTCTTTCTGTCATGTTGCCAAATAGCACCTAATAACAGTCAATTCTTCACTTTTCACGATTTTTCAAAACATAATTCTCCACGGAGCTGAAAAAAACAGTTCTAATTCTGACTTCTAAGTCGAATAAATTACATTACATGCCAAAATCGTGAAATTTCTTAAAAAGAAAAAAAAATGCTAACATACGATGCGTTCTTCGGACAGTATTTGTGACATCATCATGTTTACTCAAGGAATTCTCACATAATTACCGTTCACCTCATTCATTCCATTTAAATTGAATTGAACGTCCTTTGCATCTAAAACACATTTATACTCGCTGTTAACTCATTTAACGTTAGTCTCGTAAAATAATTTTTTAACAATGCTCGGTGTCATGACTCAGACCGAACACTGGTGAAACAAATCACTTATGAAACACTGTAACTAAAAAAAGTAAATGCAAGGTCTTTAAATCACGTGCGTGACAACGAATGTCTTAGATAACAAGAACAAACTACTTTAAACCAAAGAATCTATGTAAGCTACTGAAAATTCATAGTTTACACTTTGTACAGAATTTCTTATTTATCCACACTACAACAAAATTAATACTATATATTTTTTTCTTTTAAGAAAAGAAAAATCAATCTTTACTCAAAGCTCTAACAACTGAAAACATGTAACTCGTCTAGTTACTTTCTTCAATCAAAACTAGTGTTCTTTCATTTTATTTGAACATTACGCAAAGAAAACGGAATTACAACACTTTTACAAAATCTTAAAACATATTCGTTAACCAAAAAACTACAGATTTTGTACCACGTTACTCAACTTATGTGTGGGTTGATTACTGTGGGTCACCTTGGGTCCCTCGTCTTACAGTTGCTATTTGGGACCTCTCCCAATTTTCGGGGTTGTCCTTGGCCTTTGTGGGGGAGCCATGTCTGTCAAGGCGCCTGCTTCTGCTGATTCGACGACGAAGTCCTCCATAGTTAGGGCATTTACAGTAGAAGCACCCCAACTGCTCCTGTTGATATGGTCTCATAGAAGGGTCCTGGCCCACCATTCCGGATGGTGAGTTTCGATTACTGATGCTGTTACTCCCGCGACGGGAAACTGAACAAACCGGCAATTCTGGGTGTACTGTCTTCTTTTCCCACAGGAACATTGCCATGTCGTCCTTTCTGGGACAGGTGTAGTTCTTCCATATGTTTCCTCCCTTGGGCGTCGGGGTCCTCCGTGGGTGACTGGTTCATGCAACCCCTCCCGGCTTCTACTATTTTTGACATCATCGTCTGGATTTTCTTAATTTTTCAAAGACTATTCATTCGTCCTTTATCTTCTTTCGTTAGTCTTGTTAACTGCCTTTCCTTCCGAGTTTTTCCTTTCCTCTTCTCCCGAGCTATCTCTTTCTTGCTTCTCGTGTTTCATTCTTTTTTCTTATTTCTTCACGTCTAAAGTCAATTTTTGGTATCTGCGGCACTCGGTCTTTTGCTCTATATTAAACCTATTTTTAATCTTCTTTTTCCCACCTTGAGGCCACAATGGTGTGTGGTAATTAAATATTAAAGAATTATGAGAGGCGGGGAAAAAATTACTTTTACATCGTAAGAGGATTTATTGTCTCAGTTAATTTTCACAGAAACATTAACAGAATTTTTCTTCAAATGTGAATGAGTCATTTAACTACATCTTCACCAGAACACTAAACTTCTCTAATCAAACAACTAAGAAAATATAAGTCTCTCACTGACTTTCAAATTACTGGAACAGTTTATCATAATGGTAATTACCAAATAATTTTGTAAGTTACAGACACACTCAGGGAGAACTGATACAGAGCTGTTAATCTTCTTCCATCAGTAGAATGGCAATTTATCTCAAGTCCCAAATCTGACTTATTAACGAAACATTACAATCTTAGATTGTATCCAACTCAAGCAAGAGGGAGGGGCACATAACACTGTCTCACGTTATAAGTCTAGGTTAAAAGTTACTACAAAAATCGCAACTTATTGGAGTGTCGTTTGGGCGCTATTGTGCGCCCGGCGGCAAAAGGGCACGCGACTATGGTTTGCACCCAACTCCCCTCACTCTACATCCAAGGGTGAGTTTTTATGGCACCTGTCTCCGTGGGGCTCAGGTGCTTCCTCCAGGAGATAGGTGGTATTTTTATTTTTTTTTTTTTATTTATTTTATTTATTTTTTTTTTTTTTTTACTATGTGACATCTGCGATGTAGATTGCCCCACCTCAAATCCCCTAGTGCTTTTCCAACCTCCTTCATGCTATGACCTCGGAAGTATAAGAATGACAACAGTTTACATTCAACATACATGGTGCAACTCTTTCTTCAGTCCTGGTGGCTTGTGACAAAATTTAGGTTAAACTGATTTACACAATACCCAAATAATTTAAAATATTTTTGTCTTGTGACATTTTTAAAACGGGGTTTTAGATAATTGCAGAAATTTCATGTCTTGATTTATGTCATATTATTCTGTAGATTTTATTATAGACACGAAAGAAAAATGTTATTCATGTGAAACTAAGAGGTTTTATCTATCTTGTCATGTTTGTTATATTGGTTTTGAAAAAATTAATACTCTTATGGAATATCTGGATAGCAGTAATTTTGGGAAATACAGTATTATAATGGAATACAGTTGTAATTCAAGTACGGTACTGTAATTTATCTTGTAACTTCTTCATGAAAGTGAAAATTCCAATTAACTGTTAATCTTCTCAGGTGTACTGCAGCATGTCAGTTGGAGAACTTGCAGATATTCGCCGATCACTTTTAGACTTTGTGCAAGATATTCATATTCGGGTTTCAGTCTTCCTCAAGGAGGGAAAGCAGACACCTAGTGGGATATTTGTCATTAATCATGGAGGATCTCCAGCTCCTCAAGGTAAGAAGAGAGAGAGAGAGAGAGAGAGAGAGAGAGAGAGAGAGAGAGAGAGAGAGAGAGAGAGAGAGAGAGAGAGAGAGAGAGAGAGAGAGAGAGAGAGTGTGTGTTTTCCATTATACAGTACAGTATATATGGTATACGATTTCCATTAAACTCGGAAGTTTGACATTTATTCTTGAGTAGTTATTTGTGAGGTTTAGTTTGATGATAATGTTTTCATATCATATATTGTTACAGTTCATTGTACATCAGTTAATGTCCGACATGTACTCCCAATAAAAAGAAATTTAAGAAGCTATAGAGGTGCAGATATTGGTAGTGATTGCCAGCTCCTATTTGCCATACTGAAATTAAAACTAAAAGCACCCAACAGAAATATAGATAGAATACCTAGGATTAATGCAACTAAGCTTCTAGAAGATGAACAGAAAGAAACATTCCCAATTGAATGTAGGAATCAAATTGCAGTCTTAAAGACTTTAAGAGACGAACAGACAATTAATGAAGAATGGTGTGATGTTAAGAACATATATCAGTCAGTTGGTAGTGAAGTCTTGGGACACACAGTTACAAGGAGAAAGCCATGGATATCAAATGATACTTGGGATACTATAAAAAGGAGACAAAGACATATATTGATTGTTGAAAGTTTTCGAGGAAGTAAGGAAAATTACAGGGTAGACCATGCTAAGCATTCCAGTATTGAAAGTGAGGTCAAAAGCCAGGAATGACTGGAGAGAATATTTAGACAGTAAAGCAGATGAGGCTGACAAAGCTATGAATTCAGGAAGTGACTATGGTGTAAGAATTGCTCATATAATTATTAATGAAATATCTAATGGGGCAAAGAAGAAGAAGCATATACCCATCGAAAAGAGAGATGGGTCTGTTATAACAAGAGAAGATGTAGAAAGGCAACGTTGGATGGAACACTATAGTTATATTATGAATATAAGATATAAAGGGAGTAGTTTGATCGATATACCTGAAGCTGAAGAAGACCTTGATGTTCCCTTGAGTGAATTGCTTTTGTTTTGAGGTCGAAGTTATCACTAAAAAACTCGAGAGATGGAAAGTCCTTGATTACGATGGAATAACTGCTGAGATTATATTGGTCGAAAATGAAGTGATTCTCGAAAACTTGAAGATTATTTTATAGAATGTGGCGTGAATAGGTAAAACCTGATGAGTGGGAGCTAGGAGTGTTGGTGAAAATGGCAAAAAAAGAGACCTGGCTGATTGCAATAATTACAGAGGCATTACACTTAGAATGCTTATTCTAAAGAGACTAAAGAGAAAGATTGATGACAAGCTGAGAGTTGAACAAGCAGGATTTAGAAAAGGTAGAAGTTGTACTAACTAAATGTTCATTTTAGGACATGTACAAAAATGTGTAGAATATAGAAATCTACTTTTGAAGGCATTTGTAGACTATGGAAAAGCTCATGAAAGAGTTCACTGGGCCAATTTTGTGGAGAGTCCTATGTTATTGAGGAGTTCCTTTTAAATATGTACATTTGATTCTGTTCATGAGCATAGCAAGTACAAAGTTAATGTTAGCGGAGTCCTGTCAAAAGAATTTCCAGTGATCAGTGGAGTACCTCAAGGGAATGTGTTGTCACGTATGTCGTTTATCCTTCTCGTGAATTTTGTAATGCATAGAACAGTTGGAGATGGTGCAGAAGGATTGGACTGGATTGGTGACAGGAAATTAGCAGACCTAGAGTATGCTGATGATGCTGTCCTTTTTAGCAAAATACCACAGGATTTGCAATGTTTACTTACCAGAATTCATGAAATACTACATGAAGTTGAACTCAAGATAAATAGAAGAAAGACAGTGGAGATGAGAATGGAATATGCAATCGAAGATAAAATATTATTGGGAGGAGAAAGGAATAATGAGGTGGAATCATTTAAATGCTTACAAACTATAATCTCTAAAACAGGATCTTAAGAATTTGAGTTTAATTAAAGATTGAAAAAAGAAAATGTTTCGATGGCTAGGTTAAGTAAAATTTGGAAATCAAATTGCCTGAAATTACACATAAAAATAATGCTATACAGTATGTCAGTTTAGTGAGATCGATGCTAATATATGGACATGAGTCGTGGTATGACAATGAAACAAATTCCAACATATTTCGTAGATTTAGGAACAAAGACCTCGGAAGAATATTGGGAGTTTAATGGCAGAACAGGATTAGAAATGAAAATATAAGAGAAATTACTCAAGTGCCATATGTGGATGAGATCATGGTGAGGGGTAGATGGAGATTGTTTGGGCGTGCTCTTTGCTCTCCCCAAAAGGGAGGGTTGACCAATTCGCCAGTTTGTCCCCTGTGAAGGGGTGGAGCGACCCACAGCTCCTCCCGAAGGAAAAGCGGATGGGTTGAGTCCTCTATGCGATCTGTTGGATCCATAACTGTGTTACTGTTAAGTACCACAAGGAGGTGGATTGCTAGTAATCTACAACTTTGATGGATAGGACTCAGCGAATGCGTCGTCTTTCTTCAGTCATAGTTCACCAAGCTTTCAACTGGAGTCTATAAAGCACTAGAAGAGTTGGAAGACCCAGACCTACATGGTTGAGGACTATGAAGTGTGATGTAGGAGATGATGAATGGAGTAGTATTGATTTAAAAGCTGAAGATAGAAGCGACTGGCAAAATGTAACCAAGGCCCTTTACTTCAATAGTTGTAGGAGGAGGTGATGATGATGACTCCTAATCCTAGTTTAGTCTTCTAATTTCTACTTTCATAAATAGTATGTAGTTGTACTGAAGTTTTTCTATCTGTGATTTAGAAAAATATGTGCGATAGGTACCTGGTACTGCCCTCATTTCCTTTGTTATTTGTACTAAAATCTAATTTGTAATTATTTTTGTGTTCTGGTAGAACACTGTTATTATAAGTATTTTCATCTTATTACTGTCTCCTTGTGAGTTTTATTATTGGCTCTTAAGACTTCAACTCCTAAGTAGGCTGGCAAGAAGTGGGTGCACTCCTCTTCCTCTTCAAGCTCTTCCTCCTCCTCTTCTGCTTTGTCTCTGTTCCATTGGACACTATTGCCTCTGCCGAGAAGAAATCGTTGACGAGGTCCAGGGAGATCAATCTACAGGAATTGCATTAGATTTCGACCAATCTCTCCTCGCTTGTGGGTGAGAGGTAGTGCTGTTCTGAGAACCAACCCAGAGCAGAAGGTGTCTTGGTACAATGTACAGCACGGGAGTTTGCGCTCCTGCTACCGGCACTCTGTCTCAACGGAACTGAGGTACTGTACAGTTGTTATCTTTAAAAATTTCCGTAAACATTTATACCTGTTTAAAAGGTCTATTCTTAAGATATTGCTGTACTGTAATTAATGATATACGTCTCCTTTCACCTTGATGATGGAATTAAACCTCAGTCTCTCTTCCTAAGGATACTTCAGTTCTTAAGGGAGAGAAAATGATTCACTCTTAGTGGGGTGAGAGAAACCAGCTGTCAATCTCCTAAGAAGCAACCCAGAGCAGAAAGTGTCTCAGTACACGATACAGGAGTTTATTCTCCTGCTATCGGTACTCGGTACCAGTTGAACTGAGGTACTGCACAGGCGTTATCTTTATGATATCCATAGAGTTTATCACTGCTTGGTAGCTGGTATGAATGCAACAGCATACTGCCTGATAACACTCACTTTTACATACAACCCAGGCTAATGTGCACTGCACTTCATCAGTTTCTGGGGTCATAAAGGGCGAAGGCCATTCTGTTTCCAAAGGGAAGGCTGGGGCCCCTCAATCTCTTCAAGGTACATGGGGTTCTGTTCTCAGTATGGGTCATGAATACTCTCAGTGGGAAGACTTGTCACCTGGGGTATTTGTTGAGTGAGAGAGGAGGCATTGTGAAAAAAGAACAATGATGAACATTGGGAAAAGTATAACTTTAATTTTTTTTACTTACATGTAATTTTTTTTTTTATTAATGCTCTTCACCCCCAACTGTCTCACGGCATCTCTCTGTGTCTTCCAAAGTAAACAGTGCCCTGCACCCAGCAGGGTAAGCATTACAGTCTAGATTTAGTTAAAAATTGAATCTCGTTACTAGTGGCGACTCATGGCTAAAATTAGTGGGAATGTTGCTCCAGAAAATTCACAGCCTTTGTAAAAGGAAACAAACAGGTACAAGAAAATTTAATCAGAAACTTGATAGAATCTTAGAAGAACAAATGCAAACATTTTTTTTTACTCATTATAACCCAAATTATTACTGTTCAAGCTTTATTATTATTATTATTTTTATTATTATTATTATTATTATTATTATTATTATTATTATTATTATTATTATTATTACTTGCTAAGCTACAACCCTAGTTGGTAAAGCAGGATGCTATTAGCCAAGGGCTCCAACAGAGAAAATAGCCCAGCGAGGAAAGGGAAAAAGGAAAAATAAAATATTTAAAGAACAGTAACATCAAAATAAATATATCCTGTATAAACTATGAAAATTCGAACACAACAAGAGGAAGAGAAATAAGATAGAATAGTGTGCCCGAGTGTACCCTAAAACAAGAGAACTCTAACCCAAGACAGTGCAAGACCATGGTACAGAGGCTAAGGCACTTCTCAAGACTAGAGAACAATGGTTTGATTGTGGATTGTCCTTCTAGAAGAGCTGTTTACCATATCTAAAGAGTCTCTTCTACCCTTACCAAGAGAATTGTTGGGTAATCTCAGTGTTTCCAGGTATATGAGGACAGAGGAGAATGTGGAAAGAAAAGACCAGAATATTCAGTGTATGTGTAGGCAAAGGGAAAATGAACCATAACGAGAGAGAAGCATCCAATGAAGTACTGTCTCGCCAGTCAAAAGACCTCATAACTCTCTAGCAGTAGTATCTCAACTGGTGGCTGGTGCCCTGACCAACCTACTACCATTCATTTAAAAATCAAATCCATTCCTCTTATTTCAATTTGCGTGGAAAGATTAATAATTTTCTTCTTGATCTCTGGATGACAACTGATTAGATATCTTTCCATTGAAATTCATACTGCTTCTTAGAAAAGTTTGTTCCATCACTAATATAAACTAACGCTATTTAGCTAGTTAGCGTTGTTGGGAGTGGGGGTTAGTCTGTGACCCCACTGACTCCCACACCTGGGTTGAGTAACAACTTTGCTTTTGGCTCAGGGGAGAGAGATGTTGTCTCTCTTTCCGCTCCATGTTTATTACTTACCGGCCATTTGATTTGTTTTTTCTTATACTTATGATTTTTCTTTTTATATATATGAAAATATTTTTGTACAGTAATTTCTTTATATATATTTAAGCTTTTCTTTACAGTGAATGCTGCTGTTTGTGTGACAGCATAGTGCAGCAGGTTCTCAGGGGCAGAGAACCTTCTCTTATGATCTCCCTCCCCCCCCCCCTTGTACATCGGGTAACCTGAACACAACACTGGTTGCTTTCCGAGTTACTCGGCCTCCGCCGCAAGGGAGTCGTCATTGTATGGGTACTTCTTATCCATTCAGATGTTAATGTCTCTCTCCCCCTTGCAAGTTCTTAGAGAAATACTGCTTGTAGCCCACCCAGAGCTTGACTTTCGTCTTGCTCTTCCTCCCTGACAACACCACTCTCCCGCGTTATGTGGGCGGCCGGCAGATCCTCTTAGGGGGGAACATCTTCCCCGTTACGCTGGTTAGGTTGCACTCCCGAATGGTTTTCTTCAGTAATTAAGTTGTAATTATGTTTTGCAGATACTGCCTCCAACATTGTCAATAAACATGATTGTAAATTAATGATGAGTTTTTCATGTCGGTGGCAGTTTCTGTGGCCAAGGAGGTGGAGCTGAGTCATCTACATAAGGGTCAGGCGGCAGGCCTAGGCTACAATCAACCCGGAACGATGGTGGTCCTTGTATGCATCCTGGCTGTGACTTCAAGACCGATGCAGTCGTTATTGCCCACCTTAATAACCATAATCTTGCTCCTTACCCCCCACTGGCAATAACGCAAGCACCACCAGCCCTAAAGGCTCGAAGCAGGAGTGACCACGCATTGACATGGGTGTGGAGAGTGAGCCTTGGAACACGTTTGATTGCCGTTTGGACATCTACCGTGGATCAGGGACTGACACAGCCACAGCATCAATGCAACTCTTTGAATGTGCTACTAAGTCTCTTGGTGACACCCTTCTAAAGTTAACCTTAGTATCACAACCTATTAATGAGGTCTTGAAGGCCATGAAGTCTTTGGCCATCATTCCAGTGTCCCTTGGAGTTAAGCGAACAGACTTCATGGCATGCATCAAAATGCAGAGGAGCGATTTTGGTCTTTTGCTGTCAGGATCCGTGGGAAGGCAGAAATTTGTGAGTTCAGAGTTTCACACAGATGCACAAGCAGTAATAACAACCTCATAGATTACACAGAGGAAGCCATCTGATATGTGCATCTGTCAGGAGTTGCCAACGTTGCTATCCGTTGTGAAGTCCTGAGTGTTGAAGATATGCAATGCAAATCCATTAACGGGGTCCTTGCTTTTGTAGAGGGCAAGGAAATGGCTAGAAATGCTACCACTTTCCCAAGCAACTCTCCCATATTGTCATTCAAGCAGAATCGCGGATCAGCAGACACGGACACTGGTCAGAAGAATAGGAAACACCAGCCTCTACCTCCTCCACTACCTCCTATTGATAGAACAAGACGAGCACCCTTCCCTGATTGTGGCAGAAAATTCCTCTTATTCACAGATAATGCTCATGGATGGAATCATAAACCCAAGCAGTGTAAAGAATCTTTTCTGAGGAGTTCAGTACAGTGAAGCAGGAGTTAAGGTGTTCATGCTTGAAGAAGGTCCTTTATCCAAAATATAACGACTACATATACAGTACGACCCTGCCAGCACCAAACTTACAGCCAGTGATTCTTCAACACCACATATTCTCATCTGGCGAGTGGCACCATGCTCGGGTAACCAGACACCCAACTGTGAAACTGAGACTAGAAATAGACTACACTTCACCCGGTTACCATGGCATACCCCGCTTACCTGCAGGGATAGTATTGGATAGTGGAGTTCAGTCTGACATATGGTCCTTCCATTGAATTTCCCGAGACGATTTTCACCCAGTGTCACTAAAATTGCAGGCAGTCAACAAGACCCAAATCAAAATCAACGGTGCCTTTTTTGGTATCTTAGAAGGATGTGACACTCAGGGTAACATCAAATCGTGCTGGGCAATGATATACGTCAGTAGTGACATCCACCTGTTCTACCTTTCACATAAATCCTCCATACCCTTGGAATCCTACCTCCCAACTTCCAAACCATTGGTGGTGCTAAATATCAGCAACCCAGCGACAATAGACCACGAATGTCAGTCAGCACTATTAGGATAATAAACGAGGAACCAGGTGGGTTTCCATTCCCCTGTACGGTTGAGAGCAATGTAAAGATGAGGGATTAGCTGATTAACTGGTATGCATCATCAACATTCAACACATGCTCCCACCACCCCTTAACAGTTATGAATGGTCCTCCAGTGGAAATACACCTAGAAGGAGCCATTCCTTGAGCCTACCATACTGCCACATCTATTCCTGTACATTGGTAAGAGAAAGTGCACGATGACCTATTCCATGATGAGGCATCGGGTGTCATAGAATGAGTCCCCTATGGCAAGCCTGCAATATGGTGCCACAGAATGGTAGTCACACAAAAACATGACGGTACCCTATGCAGGACAGTGAACCTTTCCCAATTGAATAAATTATGAAAGCGAGAAACCTTCGCAACAGAGTCACCGTTTCATCTATCACGACACATACTAGGAAATGTGTGGAATGGTTACCCCTCTGCTCCTCTGCATGAATCTGACTGGCATCTGACTATGTTCATAACCCCATTTGGTAGATCATACTACCGTAGAGCCCCACAAGGATTTCTTTCGTCCGTTGATGGCTACAATAGATGATTTGATGCCATTTTGTCAGACTTTGAGCATTAAGAAAGATGTGTGGATGACACCATCATTTGCAATGAGAATCTAGAGGACCCCTGGTGGCACACCGTGGACTTCCTGAAGACTATTGAAGACGCAGGTATTGTACTGAACCCCGACAAATTTTAGTTTGTAGAGCGTGAAGCGGATTTTGCTGGGTTCCTCATAACTGACACTTCTATTGAACCACAAGCCAAGTTCCTTGGCGCCATCAGAGAGTGCCCTAATCCAATTTTTACAACTGATATTCGCAGCCGGTTCAGTCTAGTAAACCAAGTCACTAACTATGCCCTACTGAGAGACTTCAAGACTCCATTCAAACCATTCCTCAGCCTAAAATATAATTTCTTCTTGGCCCCCGTGCTCGAAGAGGCATTCCAAGCCTCGAAAGGTGCTATCGTCAAAGCAATCAAGGAGGGTGAGAAGATCTTTGATATATCCAAGATGACCTGCCTTAGACCTGATTGGTTGACAAAAGGCATTGGATACTTTCTACTACAGTAACACTGCACCTGCCCTTCAGAGACTCTGGATTGTTTCACTGGCAGATGGCGCATTGTCCTTGTAGGCTCCCATTTCCTTTCTAGTGCAGAATCAAGATATGCAGCAATTGAAGTAGAGGCACTCGCAGTTATCTTGAGTTTGGAACAAACATGTTACTTCACCCATGTTTGTAATGATTTGATAGTGGTGACAGACCACAAACTGCTGGTCAAGATTTTTAGTGACCATACCCTTAATGGGATCACAAACAAACGACTTTTTAGGCTGAAGCAACTAAAACTGCCATGATACTTTAGGATCATGCACATGCCTGGGAAATCAAATTTGGCTGCAGACACAACATCCTGCCATCCCTCACCATTAGCCCACAAAGGTGCCTTGAGCGCTGGCGACCAGATGGAACATGCACTTGCCGCCGCCACACAAGGGGAAGTTACCGAGGTGGAGATATGGTATACTTAAAACCATTCATGAATTGGGATTAAGAGGAAGACTACCACTGTTTATTTAATAATTTCTTTCACATAAAGTTTTTCAAGTGCGAGTGGGGGAAATTATCAGAGAGGAAATGTCAGGAAGACGGAGTTCCTCAGGGTAGTGTGCTGCGTGTAACCCTATTTGTTCTAGCAATTAATGGAATATCCTCATTCATTCCCCAGGATGTTCTCTCAACACAGTTTGCGGATGATCTCTCCATATCATTTGTTGAAGCTAGAATAGCAATGGTTGAAAGGAAACTACAATTCAATTGACAAAATTATCCAGTGGGCCTATATAAATGAATTTATGTTTTTGACAAGTAAAACTGTTGTTGTCCATTTCTGTCATACTTGGGGATTACATCCAGACCCGGTTATATACATCAAAGGTCAACGGATCTCATGTGAAAGTGAAGCTAGATTTCTAGGGTTATTTGATTGTAGGCTTACATGGGTTACTCACTTGAAAGCCTTGAAAGTAAAATGCCTTGAGGCTCTAAATCTTTTGAAAGTTTTGTCTCATACATCAAGGGGAGGCAGACCGAAATACTATTTTAGAATTATACAAGGCCTTATTTTTTTCCAAAATTAGTTATGGGTGTGAAATATACTCCTCAGCCACCCCAAGCCGATTAAAGATATTAGATTCAATACATCATGCTAGTATTAGAGTGTCCACAGGAGCATTTAGAACTTCGCCTATCACAAGTCTCCTTGTTGATGCTGGAGAATTACCTTTAGATCTTTACCAAAAGTCTTCTATTGTTCAGTATTGGTTTAGGTTGCAAACTTCCTAATTCCCTAGCCTGTCAGACTGCACGCCTTGTAAAGAACACATCATACTTTGAGTTGCACCCAAAATCTCAGCAACCTTAGGGTTTTTGGGTTAAACAATTAATATACAGTCTTAATATGATTAGAATTAAGGTGCTTCCATTTAAGGTATCATGAATGCCTCCATGGAAATTACCAGAGGTATCTTTTGTAAATACTTTATTGGAGTTAAAAAGAATATGACTGACTTAGAAGCCTGGTATCTTTTTATGGAACATGTTGCAGAACATAGGGAATCGACTTTTATGTATACTGATGGCTTCAAATCTGATGCTGGCGTTGCATTTGGAGTACATAGTAATGGCTTTGTAGAGGTGCACTTCTTCTAACAGCTTCCATATTTACTGCCGAACTGTATAGCAGACTAACTGCTATTGAGAAAATAGCATTGGAGGAGAGTAATTTTACCATTTTTATTGATGCAAAGAGTGTCCTTGAAGCTTTAGAAGTTTTTAATTCTAGTGACCCTTTAGTTTAAAGATTTTAGAATGGCTTTTTATAATTGGACTTAGAGGTATAATAGTTCGATTTTGTTGGGTTCCAGCACATGTAGGTGTGCCTGGGAATGAGAAGGTAGATTTACTTGCGAATAATGCGGCATCCAAGCTGCTACCAAGAAATTATCCCATTCCCTGTAATGATTTCCCACCTACCACCAAGAAATTGTTTTATAAAAATTGGCAACAACACCGGGATAGTCTAGATGGCAAAAAAAAATGAGAGAAATAACAAATGTCATATCTCCTTGGAGGTATAACCTGATGCCCCAAAAGTGGGAGACGTCTCTTTGTCATCAAGCTTTAGAAGGTTTTAATTCTAGTAATCCTTTAGTTTTAAAGATTTTAGAGTGGCTTTTAATTATTGGCATAAAAGGTATAACTGTTCGATTTTGCTGGATTCCAGCACACGTAGGTGTGTCTGGAAATGAAGAGGCAGATTCACTAGCAAAGAGTGCTGCAGCCAAGTTGCTACCAAGAAGGTATCCCATTCTCTGTAATGATTTTTTTACCAGCAATTAAGAATTCTATTTATAACAATTGGCAACAGCATTGGGATCGTTTAACCGAAAAAAAAGATGAGAGAAATTGCAATTGTTATATCCCCTTGGAGGTATAATGGGATGCCCCGAAAATGGAAGACTACTCTTTGTCGTCTCTGTATCGGTCACACTCGGATGACACACGAGTTTCTGCTGGCTGGCCAACACGAACCATATTGCGACGACTTTGATACCCTTGACAGTGAGGCATTTGTTGACTGAATGCCCCACTTATAGCACAGAAAGAAATAGATATCTGTTTGAGGCTCGGGGTGAGGATGGCAGGTTCATCCTTCCCAAGATCCTTGAACATGATGTGTCGTACAATGTTAGTGGTATTTTTAAATTCATATCAAAAGCAGGTCTTGTTAATGCTATTTAACTTTTATAACATATTTACTTTTCTGGTTTTAATTGCATATTCTTTTAATCTTTATTTATAACAAACGATATCGGCGTCAATGATTTTCGATGTCAGGATGCCAGAGAACTTTGAATCATTCATTCATTCCTTTGACTCGCTGTTCACCAGCCTTGTGGCATTTGCCAGTCACTCGTCATCTTTGACTGCCTGTCACTCGCCAGCTGTTTGTGGTTCATCAATTACTCCTAATTTTCCAGTCTCGCCATTCTCCAACTGCTTGTCACTCGATGCCCACCACAGACTCTCAGAAGCCTTATCCCTTTGGGGTAGGTTTCTTCTACTTCATTCTTCAGAGTTCTTTTCCAGTAAGGATAGCAGATCTCTTCTTGTAGCAATCCTCATTCCAATGCATGCACACTGCTCTTCTAAGTAAGACCCTCCTGCCATCTTCGTCTTATGAAGAGCGCTCTACCTCTATAGCTCTCTCAATTGCTTTAGAGTATCTGAGCGATTCTCCTCTTCTAGACGACACAGAACTTCAACGGCGGGCCTGGTAACCTTGGCTTCTCATCAGGAGAAGCATATTCGACCAACCCTTAGCTTGAACGGCCATGCCATTTTGGGAACACTACTTCTCATCCGATCAGCGAAGACAAGTAATGTGGGGTCTAGTTAGTACTTGGACGGGTGACCACCTAGGAACACCACTGTGATTGGTGATGTAGAAGTGCTACTTCTCTGGTATAGCTGCTTTAGAGCAGATGTGGACTTCCTTGTCCCTCGCATCACCAAGAAAATTCCTCTTGGTTGTGGCTGGGAAAGGGATGCTGTGGACCCTTGGATAAGTTCATCGACGACGTCATGCAGGAGTTTTTTTTTTTTTCAGATCGACAGGATCCTAGGAGGAGGATGACAGGAATCTTCCTTCTACGAGACATACTTTCAGCTAGGAGTGATTATGTCTCCTATGTCACTGTTTCACTCTGGTTCATCAGATCAGTATCGGATTCTTTCGAATCCAACCTATTTTGGGGCACAAGTAGGGGCAGGAGTAGGATCCCCCCTTTTTCCTGAGAGACCTAGGAAGGAGATGGACCCGAGAAGCCGGTTGACAAATGGAAATCTTCGCAGAGGAGTCAACCTCCTCGGCCCTTCCCCGGATTGAACTCTCCCTTCAGAGGCATTAAAAGAAAGGGTGGAGTCATGCTGTACCACACAGCCTCTGGGCTCTGGTCAGAGCCTAAAAGGTACTGTCTTAAACCTCCCAGAGATGAAGGCAACCCTCCTACTCAGATTTGAGCTCAAGCTCATTTCTCAAACAACACCTAATGTCAACCTTCTACTTCAGCTATAACTCGTGGATGGGAAACAGAGAGTGCAGCTAAGAGGATTGTCTCTAGGAGCCGGAACTCCAAGGGAGAGTCCTTCCAACCACTAGTCAACGATCTTCTTGCTTGCGGGTAGAATCGCCGACTACGGTAGCAGATGTTGGTCGTATCTTTCCTGTCCACGGGAACGACTTCCTTCACTTGTTGGTCTCCCCTTCAGAGGATTTTTCCTGTGAAGAGAAGGATTTTCCCACCCCCTACTGAGGGAGTAGTCGCTCGCCATCCACTGTGCAGCAATCTTCCTTGTTGCTGGGAGGATCACTGACAGTGGCAGCAAACAGTGGCCGCCTTTCCTGTCCATGATAGAATCTTCATTTTTCCTGGTTGGTCTCCCCTCCGGGGTATTCCTCCAGCGGGGATTGGGTTCGCCCATTCCCCGCCATTGCTCTCCAGATCAAGCGTCATTATCAGCAATCTTGTCATCTTAGAAGACTCATCTCGCCTACTGACGTAGATCCTGAGAGGATCCAGAGAGGTCCTACGGGAATTGGATTCATCCATTACTCACCCAGTCTCCTCATAGAAGAGACTGAGAACTCATAGCGTTAGTGACAGGAATATGCCTTAGCGTTTTATAAGACTACTCTGTGATGCAGGTATTGTCAGCGGGCATGTAAAAGCATCAAATGACCTTCACCAGCCACTTTCTACAAGGTGTGACCCACAGGAACATGGAGGCATTCTCCATGGATCCTCTGGTGGCTACACAATAAATAGTTTAAAAACCTCAAGCTCCTTGATGGACAAGCAGCAGATGAAGGAAGGCAAAGTTTAACTATTGTTAAGTCTATGATGAATGCCAAAGAATGACTGGCTCTTTCTTTCATCTTCCACCCTTTGGAGTAACAGCACCTATGGTACTCTGCAAAGCTGACTTCCACTGTCTCCAGGTAGAACCATTTGCCTTGTGTAACCTGGTATAGATAGATATACTCATCACGTCTCCATACCCTGTGGTGAAGTGGGATTGGGTAATCTCTTACCTGGACCAGTCAGTGCTAGTATCACAAGCACACAGCCTGAATAGGCCACTGACTGTGCATAGCACGGTATTTAGCGAGGTGTATGGGCTCCTACCATTTACGTGCAGAGCATATGCAGAGAAAGCCCCAGGTCAAATGACGATAAGTCAGTTGGTGCCGACTTCCACCTCCTAAGGGGCAAGTCATACTCTATAAATAATGTTGGTTTGTATTAGTAATGGAACAAATGACAAATTTGGAAGTAATCTTTATTTTTCCTAATGATACAAACCTGTTGCTATTTATACAAATTGGCCCGCCAGCACCTATCCTCCTAGAAGTCCTACCTCCAAGCAAAATGGTTACTCATCCCGGGTGTGTGAGTGAGCGGAGTAGCAAACTACTACCTACTCCCCACCCCCACTAACTAGCGGGTGGATGGTTAACCCTCGCTAAAAGTCTTATGGCTCGTCTTTCAGCTTCACTTAAAGTAATATCCTCTATAAATAGCTACAGGTTTGTATCACTGGGAAAAATACAAATTACTTCCAAATTTGTCAGTTTTATTGTTTTCAGTTTAAAGGCAGCGTTCTGCCTCTGATGGGAATTGTCGAGAGAACCAAACAATTAATAGAATAGAATAGCTGGAAGTAGGATGATAATCTAATTCTACACTTTATCACATTAAAAAATATGGTATATGGCTTTCTACCGCAACACACGTGGATTAAAAAAAAATTAACTACCTTCCACCGACATATCAAATTCAGTACTGTGGGAGCAACAGTGCTCTCCCCCTCTTTCAGCCTTGCGTGCAGCTTCCTATGTACACAGCAGATAAACGCTACGCAGTTGGAACTGTAAAGAGCACTGTTCTATACAGAGATATTTATATTTTTTTCATAAACTAAAGGATGGCTACTGACATTAAGCTTAAGGATTATATATTGTACATGTATAAAGAAAGAATTGAAGAAAAAATCATTAAACTGAATGTTTTTGATAATATCAAGTTATGTCTTGTTTATACCCTCTATTTTCTAAATCACTTTGCAAACTTAGATACAACAAATCTAACTTACACCTTATCCTCCTCCCCATCAACAAATTTGAGAGTGTCACGCCTGTTGTGCTGTGTGGCGTTGTTCTATAAGACAGTAAAAACTTTGATACATGCAAATATATGTTACCTGAATTTGCTTTTCTACACTTCATATTGTGTTTAAACGTTTGAACGAACCTTTCAGCCTCTCCATTGGTAGATGGATGATATGTTGCTGAAAATGTATGCGTTATACCATTGACATTACAAAATTCTTTAAACTCTCGTGAGGTAAATTGTGAACCATTATCTGTAACAATTCTTTCTGGAATACCATGTGTAGGAAAAATTTGCATTAACTCTTTTATTGTGGCATAAGACATTGTTGTCTTCATTGGTATGATTTCTGGCCACTTACTGTAAGCATCTACTACTATCAAAAACAAGTAATTTAAAAAAGGACCTGCAAACTCTATATGCACTCTTTGCCATGGATATGTGGGTAACTCCCACGGGTGCATTCTAGCAAATTGAGGATTGTTCTGTTGCATAACACAATTCATACAATTCCTTATTTAAGATTCCACATCTTTATCTACACCTGGCCACCATACAAAAGTTCTTGCAATTGACTTTGATCTTACAATACTTTGGTGATCAGCACATATTTACAACAAAACCTTATTTCTCAGTGAATTAGGAATAACTACCCTTGAACCTCTCATCACTATTCCTTGTGTTACACTCAGTTCATACCATATATCCTTATAGGGTTTACAATTTTCCTCTATTCCACATACGTCCCTACCTGTCATTAAACTCTCTAAAACCTTACTAAGTACTGGGTCTCTTTTGGTACTGTGTGCTACATCTTTTGCAGTTATGGGTACATCATATACAGAAATTAACAGAACATTGTCATCATACTCCTCTGGAGCTTTGTCCACTGGTAATATGGATAAAGCATCTGCGTTACCCATGTTAGATGTTGGACGGTATTCTATATCATAGTGGTACGCGGCTAACGTAATTGCCCAACGTTGTAGTCTTGCAGCTACCAACGTAGGTAAACTTGCTTTTGGACCCAATATTGCTAATAAAGGTATATGGTCTGTAGCAAGTGTGAACTTTTTCCTACCATAAAGATACATATGGAATTTTTTAACTCCATAAACTAATGCTAAACCTTCCTTTTCTATTTGAGAGTAATTCTTTTCTGCCTTGTTCAATACTCTAGAAGTGAATGCAATTGGTTTTTCTGTTCCATCTGGTATTACATGAGATAATACTGCACCTAAACCTATGTTTGATGCATCACATACTAATTTAACTGGTAAATCCATTTGATAATGTACTAGGAATGTAGGTGATGTTATTTCCTGTTTGATTCTTTCAAAAGATTCCTGACACTCTTTTGTCCACTTCCATTCTGCACCCTTATTCAACAGATTATACAATGGATGTGCAATTGTAGACAAATTCTGAATGAAATTCCCATAAAATGTTACTAAACCTAAAAATGATTGTAATTCCTTAACATTTTCTGGCACTTTTGTTGATTGTACAGTTTTAATCTTCTCTTTAGTTTTGTGAATACCCTTGCCATTTATTACAAAACCTAAATATTCCTCTGAATCAACTTCTAAAATACATTTGCTCTTATTTACTCTAATATTATGTTCCTTCAACTTCTTCAGAACTGTTCGCAATCTTTCTCTATGTTCTCTTGCGTCTTTACCAGCAATTAAAATATCATCTATAAAAATGAATCCTCCTTGCATTCCTGAAAAAATCTTATCCATAGTTTGTTGCCATATAGCTGGACTACTTGCAACTCCATAAGGTAATCTCTTTGGCCTAAACAAACCTAAGGATGTATTTACTGTACATAATTCTTGTGAAGTTTCATCCATGGGAAGCTGTTGAAATGCTTGTCTTAAATATAATTTAGAAAAAACACTGCATCCTGACATAGTTGCAAACATGTCTTTTGGATTTGGTAATGGATGTTGAGCTACTTGGAGTTGTGGATTCAACGTTACTTTGTAATCTCCACATAACCTAACCTGTCCACTTTCCTTCACAATAGGAACTAATGGTGTAGTACAATCTGAATATGTAACCTTTCCCCAGGAACCTTCATTTTCTAATCTCCTGATTTCTGTTTCAATTGCACTTTTCAATGCATACGGTACTGGTCTGGGAGCACAAAATCTAGGAAAACTGTCAGGTTTCAAAACTAAAATTGCCTTTGCATTCTTTACTGTACCTACTTTATCTTCAAATACGTCTTGAAACTCTGATATGATATTATCCACAGATATTTCATTTTTGTGTTCATCTTGTCTACCTGTAACCTTCAAAATACTAGGCCAATCTAACTTCAAATACTGTAGCCAATCTAAACCTAGCATCATTTGTCCATTACCTTTTACTACTGTTAATGGCATTCTCTCTGATTTCTGTTCTTTGTATTGTACTTCTACGTTTGAAGCACCTATTACCTGAATATCAAAACCATTATAACCTTTCAAAACTCTATTTGTACCTTCTAATGAAAAATTAGGAATGCTTTTAGCTGTTTTCTTAGACATAATTGATACATCGGCTTCTGTGTCAACTTGCATCAAAATTGGTTTACTATTTATGATTACTTCTACCATGATATGTTTCTTTGCACTTTTGTTGACGGAATTAATGCGAAACGCGAAATCAGTTTCTGACCTAACCTGATTATCATGAACATTTTCCGCATTATTCTCTTGACCAATAGTATCAACTGTAGCATTTATTTTCTTTGGACACTGTTTAGGAAATATACAAGCAGTTGCAAAATGACCCATCTTTCTGCAATTCTGGCATGTTTGTCCAGTAGCAGGGAATTTCTTTGCTTCGTATGCAAGATGGTCAGTTTCACCACACCTGTAACACTAAGGTTTTTCCTGTTGTTTCTGTGTATAGGCCTGATTCTGATATTTATGAAAATTATTGTTAGGCACTTTTCTATGACTAGGCTTTGACATATTCCTTCTCTGATTCTCATTGGTTTTCCACTTAGAACCTACTGTACTAATTTTAGAATTTTCCATTCTATTGCTTGTAGAACTACCTATCATGTTACTTTGCCTATTTGATGTTTCTAAAGCTCTGCCTGTTATCAATACCTTTTCTAATGTTAAAGCTTTATCTTGCAATAATTTCTTTCTTAGCTCTTGTGATGTGCAATGTGCAATAACTTGATCTATGATAACATTTTCTAACTCTAGAAATTCACATGAAACAGCTAAATTCTTTAGTCTAGTCACAAATGCATCTAAACTTTCATTTTCTTTCTGATACATCTGCGCCGTAAATTGTTATCTTTCAAAAACTTTATTGACCTGAGGAGCAAAATATGTGGTAAGAGCCTTAATTGCAGCTTCACTTGTGTCATCTGTAGGCTGCAATGTCTTAAACACTTCCCGAACTTCCCTACCTGCTGTATGAAGGAATAATGCCTTCTTTTGGGCATCCTTCATATTCCCTAATGCTTCTAAATAAATCTTAAATTTCTCACACCACTGTTGCCATCGTGTTGCAACAGAATTGGGCTCAGCTGTGATGCTAAATCGTTCAGGATGTTCAATGTTTAAAGGCATTTTGTGTGCTTACCTTATTACCTACAATAGGTTACTGTTCTGAAGTCACTTTGTATCCTACCCAACCTTACAATATACTTTTTCTTGTTTTGTTTGTTTTGATGAAATTCCTCTGTTCTGCTGCTTGGAAAATCTTCATTGGGCTTTTTCTCCTGCTCCTGGCTGCTGATCTACAAAGGCTCCTTTTCTTTTGATGGCCATCAATCTACAAAAGCCCCAATGTTTCTTCTGCGTGTGTTCGTCCTTCTGAGCATCGCCAATTAATATGTTGATAGGATGTACATTAACAACCATAATGTTTACCTGGAAATAGATGAAGAATTGTTAGTAATTATTCCTCAGCTGATCCCATCTCTGGTCGTCAATTAATATGTTGATAGGATGTACACTAACAACCATAATGTTTACCTGGAAATAGATGAAGAATTGTTAGTAATTATTCCTCAGCTGATCCCATCTCAGGTCGACAATTTTTCGGTGGGAATTAATGATATGTTGGTATTCTTAAAATACAACCTTAATAAATCTTGTGACTACATTGCTCTATGACAGTCAACTCCCAAGTGTGTGTGGAGCGTCATACACAATCTGACAAAACCAAAACATTGCTAGACAACAAAAGAACATCGCTCTCAAAGACTTGAATCCTACTCCAGTACAAAACAATAAAGAATCACATCCTATCTTTGCGGTAATTAATAAATACTTGAATCTTAATATCAAAATAAATCATTTCACTTATATACAAAGCATAACATGTTTTATTCATGCAATATGATGCAATGTTGTGCAATACATGTAACACTTGAAATAATACAGTACATTATTACAATAATACATAGCACTGCAGTTCCACTGTGCCTTTACATGAGCTGTCACTGCTCATCATATTTGTAGAGACTGAAAAATGACTGATAATACCATGAAAAATACAGGCCAAGCTGGAAATGAATATTTCACTGTAGTGATTTCCATGGATTTCCAGAAAACAATTGGTTCTTGTGGAACAGAAAACAAACCTGGAGACTCCTAAATGTTCCAGTGTGATGACTGATCAAAACTTATAAATTTATGAGAGCGAGTGTAAAATTTATCAGGGGTGCAAGACATACCATTCCTAATCATTGGACATAAAAAGGAAAATCCTAGCAAGGGTTACTTTGAAACACCCTTAGAAAGGTGTTTTTTTTTTTTTTTTTTTTTTTTAACAGGATCCCAATTTTTAATGAATAATGAATTCAAGACACTGGAATGTCTGATTTTTCCCTTAGAACCTGACGGCAGCAGTGGTCTCCTTAGTGCATTATTTAGGGGGAAGGGTTACTAGTAGGACTAAATTACCAAACTTTCAGAGATGATAAATGAAGTATCATCATCTCCTATGCCTATTGACACATAGGGCCTCAGTTTGATTTCGCCAATCTTCTCTATCTTTAACTTTTAAATCAATACTCCACCATTCATCATCTCCCACTTCACGCTTCATAGTACTCAACCCATGTAGGCCTGAGTCTTCTAACTCTTCTAGTGCCTTGTGGAGCCCGATTAAATGTTTGGTGAACTAATATTTCTAGGGAAGTGTGAATAGCATGACCAAACCATCTCCATCTACCCCTCACCATGATCTCATCCACATATGGTACTCGAGTAATTTCTCTTATAGTTTAATTTTTTGGCTTGAGCCATTTCGTCCTGATGGAAGTTCCTCATTGTCTCGAAGGAAAGGTGAGGGTAGGATACATATGCCTTTTTTTCTTAGTGTTTTGAACGATTTCGATCATGGATGCTTCGGCTTCTTCCTCATCGAGTAAGTTGAGTACCCTCCAATTTGTGTGTTAGAGAACTTTGCGTCTCCACCCCATATATTTTTAGATTTATATGGTTTTATTGTTGTGTGGCCTGCATGCGGTCGGGCCCTTTACACCATGTTACCAAATGGCTCAGAAATGCTTAGTTATTTAGTCATATTATTGTAGGATTATGTTTTACATTATTCTTTTTACAGTGTGGTATGATTATGGGTATCCAACCTCCCTTATTTTGGTGTTTCTTGTGTATTTTATCAGCATTGACGTAGGCTAGCTCACTACCCTAGCTGACGGCCAAGCCTGAAATATTTTCACTTATACACCATTCCCTTCTATCACCTAACCTTTCTGGTTTGGTGAGGCTGTCTATCCTCCCATACTGTCAACTTGTCACGGCGGAGAGTGCAGTCTTGAAGGTTTTCTGGGAGTTGGATGGTGTTTTCAGTTGTCCTAGGGTGCCTCTTTTCACTTTCCACTTATCCTATTTGTGTGGCGAGGCGGGACAGGTCTTGGGAACTTATTCCCTGTGTGTACTTATGTTTACCCATTGGAACACTTCACCCCTTGTTCGAATGCTGACAGGTAGACCCCCTTGTGTTGCCATAACCATTCATGAGCTTCCCTCTTAGTCTTTGGTAGGCTATGCCTGTTTGTGAGGACTTGTCCTCTGTGCCCTATCACTGTAGACCCCTTGGAACACTATTCCTGTTCTAATGCCGCAGTTGGGCCTTCCTGTCATGACGCCTCACCAATTTCCGAGTCTCCTATCACCACCCCTTTTTCCCTTACCCTTGTGCCTGTTAGTGTGCTTACTTGCTGTGGAATTTTGTTCCCATCCCTGTCTAGTCCCATGCCAGCTGAAGTACGCTCCGTCTCCATCCATGGGAGCTAAGTGTGTTAACTGTCTTGCAACCTCTTATAATAAAGTGAGTAAAAGTAAATATGATACCATGTGCCCACCCATGGAAAAGACTATAACTGTAAAACACCAATCTCCTTGGTTTGATGGAGAGACTTTGGTGAAAAGACAGATAAAAGACGTAAAGAAAGAAAGTGGAATAGGTTAAAAACTAAAAGTACTTGGGTAGAATACAAAACTGCTACGTGTCAATATAACTACCTACTAAGAAGGAAAAAAAAGTGAATACTATAAGAGAAAGATTCTCGAAGCAGCCACAGACATAAATAAGTTTTATCGTCTCCTAAATGGAATACAGTAATGGGAAATGTAAAAGAAAGGAATCCTTCTGATGGATACAGTGACCAGGAACTAGCGAATAATTTTCTAGTATTTTTTAAAACCAAAATTGAAAATATAGCCAGGTCATTTGTAAATACTCAGCATCAGATTAATGATACACCAGGCACACAGAAAAAATTAATAAGATTTAACAACATAACACATAACATCACCAGGATTATCAAAAAAGCAAAGAAAACAGACCGAGTAAGTGAGTAAAAGTGAATATGATACCACGTGCCCACCGATGGAAAAGACTGTAACTGTAAAAGACCAATCTCCTTGTTTTGATGGAGAGACTTTGGTGAAAAGACAGATAAAAGACATAAAGAAAGAAAGTGGGATAGGTTAAAAACTGAAAGTACTTGGGTAGAATACAAAACTGCTACGTGTCAATATAACTACCTACTAAGAAGGAAAAAAAGTGAATACTACAAGAGAAAGATCCACGAAGCAGCAACAGACATAAATAATTTATATCGTCTCCTTAATTTTCTAGCATTCTTTAAAAACAAAATTGAAAATATAGCCAGGACATTTGTAAATACTCATCAGATTAAAGATACACCAGGCACACAGACAAAATTGATAAGATTTAACATCATAACACAAAATGACATCACCAGGATTATCAACAGAGCAAAGAAAACAAACTGCGCGATCGATCCTATGCCAATATCTGAAGTAATTGAAGAGAGAAACTTTTCTAGTCTAGCCGGAATAACAATGATAATAGCAAATGCAAGCATTGGTGAATGTAAGTTTCCCAAATCTGAGAAAATGTTTATAGTCACACCAGTTCTGAAAAATGCTCTATACTACCAGTAATTAAGCTCATATAGGTCTATCCTTTGTTTCAAAAGTGCTTGAATATGTAATTCCTGAACAACTAGTCTGTCACTTAGAAGAAATAGAAGCTTTGCCTGACAACCAATCTGCTTAATGAAAACTATACTCCATGGAGACAGCTATTTGCTCTGTTGTAAATGATATGCTGGAAATGGTGGATGAAAATAAATGGGGTATTTTAATATTACTCAATCTCAGTGCTGCTTTTGATACAGTTGTGCAATAACTGCTACTAAATGATCTGCAGTCCATCAGCGTTGAAGATCAAACCTTCGAATACCTTAAAGACTACTTGGTTGGTAGAGATTACTCTGTACAAAATGGAAACTCTTATTCATCATATGAACCTTTAAACAGAAGGGTACCTCAGGGGAGTGTACTTGGCCCAATCGTATTTTGCATCTATGCTATTGGTCTATCGAAAATACTACAAAGGCATGGTGTGAAGTTCAAACTATTTGAGGATGACACACAATTTTACTTCTCCATAAATGATATAGATGACACTACTGAAACTCTAAACCGAATCCTTGATCATGTTAGAGAATGAATGTTATTTAAACTACTGAAATTGAATGAGAACAAAACTGAGTTCATGGTGGTGGGTAAGAGAAACAGCAAGAGAAGCTTAGGTGATATTCAAATCAATATAATCAATGACTCAGAACCGATATCTAGTAAAGTTCGAGTTCTAGGTTTATTTCTTGATTGTAACTTATCTCTCAATGCCCAAATAAATAATGTAGTAAACACTGCTGGTTATCATCTAAGAAATATTGCCTTTATAAAAAAGTATGTGGATGATAATTCTATAAAGAAACTTGTGATAAACTGTGTTATTACCAGGATTGACCACTGCAACTCCATCTATTACATTTACCAAAAGTGCAATTTATGAAATTACAAAACATAATAAACAGAGGAGCAAGACTGATAAAAGGTGTCCCACCTAGAGAAAGGATCACCCCTATACTAATTGATTTACACTGGCTGCCGATAAAAGCGAAAATTGAATTTAAAATATGTACAATAACCCACTAAGTTATCAGAACCGGTCATCCAAAATACTTAAGAGAATTGCTACATATTGCACAGCCAACAAATCGTGTTGACATGAGAATAGTTACGGATGGTTTCAAACTATTGAACCTAGATATATGTCTACTGTAGCCACCAGAGCTTTTAAATATGCAGCCCCGAGACTATATAATAAGCTCCAAACAAGACATCCGAATAATTGAAGACATTAAGGCTTTAAAGAGGAAACTGAAGACTTATTTCATCAGTCATATAACAGTGACGATTTAACAGTAAATGAACAATACGTGATATGAAATGTTAAATTACTCTGAACGAACAAGGTAAAATGACAGTGAAGGTCCTGTAGAGAGTGGGGTTCCCCTGCTGTAAAGGTCCAGAAAAGCAGCCATCAAAGTAAGTAATAGATACCTTGTAGGATATCTTTCTTTTCCCTAGGTAGGCGAGATTTTCTCCTTCCCTGGACTAAATCTCTCTGCCACCTTAGAGACCACCCTTAGGTGTTTTCTCTGCCCCTTCCCCTTCCTATTTAGGCCATAACCTGACTGTACTGGGAACTATGTTCCTCTTGTCTAGTCATCTTACCTTAGCTTTTGAGTTTTCCCTCACCCGCAAGGTAGGCTAGGCTTGCCTAGACAGTTCTCCCTATGACCTAATCCTATCTAGGCGTGGAGTTGGTACCCTTCGGGTTCCTCTGCTGCCTTGGCAGTTGCCTGTTCTGTATCTGCAGCTTCTCTTCCTCTGCTATGTCCCTCTTGCTGCTGATTTTTTATTTCTTTGCCTGGTTAGCCTATCTAGGCAGAAGTGTCACCTTCTTTCTCTGCTTCCAGTCTTGTCAGCCTGAGTTCTTCAAGCACTGGCTGTGTGTTGTCCATGGGTTTTTCCCTCTGTCGCCTTAGCTGCAGCCTTAGACTAGTCATCTTCTATTGCCTATCCTCTCCCATACCTGAGGGACATTGTCCTCTGGAGTTGGTCGGTCGGATCCTGCCTGGTTGTCAGGACATCCTTTGAATTTCAAATTCTTAGCGTCCTGGCCGTCTTGTACGGCTCTCATTATCTTACAGGCTAAACCTCCCCTTTTCTTAAGTTAATGATAATGATCCATTCTTGGCAGGTTCTATTTTTAGATGCCTTTCATTCCTGTGCTTCCCCTGAGTGTGGACCCTTCCCTTCGGGATTGTTCACTCTCTTCCTGTTGACTTTACAATACCTCTGCCACTTTGTTTCGACATGCCGGGGGTATTGACAGGTCAGTCTTTATCTTGGCTACTAGAAATAGATGCTGCCTCAACCTAGCTGCTGGGGGCATCTGTTGCTGATCTAAGCACTTTGATGAGTGAACTTGCTTTCTTAGTTTGTTCCAATAGACCTACTCTGGAGGTTCTGGTGTCCATTTTGTGTGAACCTTTCTTTCCTATGCCTACCGTACTGTCAAATAGTTTGCTTCATAAATCCCCATTGATTTCTGAGCTATTTGAAATGTGTCTTGATTACTTGTAATCTTTAGCCATATTTCGGTGGTAGGTTTATTTAGGTTATTTTTCTTCTATTAAACATACAAATATGCTTACTTAATTCTAAGAAGATATAATTTTTAATGATGTGTATTCATTTGATTTTTTTCTTTACAGGTCGCTGATAATATGAAAGTAGGAGATTTTCAGATGAGCTCTCAACAAGGTGCCCCTTATCTTCTTTTTCTGAAACTGAAGGACCTCCTCTTTCCCAAAGCTCAGGTGACCTCTGTGTTTGGTCACCATTTACCGAAGGTTCAAATCTCACTGGTACCAGCAGATCATGCACCAATAATGCGTCAACAACTTTTGCTGGGTCGTCAGAGAGGGAGAGGATCTTGCCGGACACGGAAGCCCCTGAAGAGTCTTTGGATGTACATCGGGTGAGTACAGTTCCCAGTGCTTCTTTAGTTTGTTCCCCATACCTACTGCTCAAGCCCACAAACCTTCGTTTCCTAGTAACTCGAAACTTACGGTGTCCACGAAAGCTTTCATGGAAAACCTAATTACCAAACATGAACGTTCTCAAGTGGAGCTCTAAGTGAGGATAGAAAATTTACAAAAGGCACCTGCTTTTAAGGCTCCCCCAGCTTTGGGACTACCAGAATGCTCACTTAACAACCCCTGGCGTTATGCTGAGCATATGGCCTCAAGTGAAGGGTACTTCCACATCGGAGAGGGTTTGTGGTCCAAGCCAGTGTCAGACTTGGAATTCTTCCCATCGATCGATAGTTATCCTTACTTTACTGCTATGTAAGGCTTAACTTGGACGCGTCTCTTTTGATTAAGGAGCTGAAGAGGGCCAAATTCATTAATACCCAACTTTCTGCTTTTAGCAGGAAGCAGGCCGCCTATGTAGCCCTCATGGATACTGTCTTCCCTTTCGTCTCTAAGAGTTTAGAGGCTGTAAAGAAAGCATTAGTGGAGGGTAGATCATTCCCAGTGCTAGAGGAGTGGAAATCTGTCTCCGTAGCCATTTCTTTTAATTTGTACAGTTGTGAGGATCTCCAACATACCTGTACTGTTGGAAAACTAGACAAATACATCAGAGGCAAGCAGTTTAATGAGAAACTTCCTAGATTTCCTGATTCCCTATTTAGGCAAGAATTGGAAGCCAAAGAGAGGCCATCTGCCTCTTTATCCTTCTATTCTCATCTAGAGATGCTTATTGGAAACTATTCCAAATCTGATCTCTGCCCTGTCTTGGTGAAAACTCGCCTAACCATATTTCATAATGATCTCCATGCTTTCTTCCTAGCCAGGAGAGCATGTAGAGAACACGTACTAGCTGCTGCTACGATCAAGCATAAATCTAGAAAACTGATCGACTCCAATATCTGAGGGAAAGATCTCTTCCCCGAGGAGTTGGTTTAGGAAATCGTGGACAAACCGGCTGAGGAGAATAAGAGCCTTGGAGACAAGTGGGGTATGTCCTCTAAATGGAAATTTACCCCTAGTGAAGGACCTCAGCCTAAGGGCAAGAAGCCCAGACAGTACTTTAAGAGATGGAAATCCTTTCCTGTTGTGACAGCCTCATTTTCCACCATCCCTTAGACTGTATAAACGGTTCCCCAGCAGCATGTACCACAGTCTCCAGCCTTCAACCCAATGTATGAGAGAGCCACCACCACATTCCACCCTGCCAGGTCTCAAAAGAAGGGCACCAGTAGCAGGGGAAGGTTTGGAAAAGGCGGTCAATCTAGAGGCCGAGGAAGTAGAGGCATGACGGTTAAAGACGCTGGTCCTTCACACCAACAATGAGGAGCTCCTAGTAGGGGGATGACTTCACCTGTTCAGGGATCGATGGGAGTTCGATCCCTGGGCTCTCAGATAGTGTCTAACGGACTAGGCTAGAAATGGAGACAGAAACCTCCCCAGTTCAAGAGGTTCTTCCAACCCACAACCCCAATTTTGAAGGATTATGCACAGAATCTTCTCCGGAAGGGAGTCATCCGTTGCACAAAATCCATGAACTTTCAAGGGCGGCTATCTGCATGCCCATGAAAGATTTGAACACTTACTACCCCCAAGGGTCCTATACCGTCTCCATAGATCTTTCAGACGCCTATTGACATCTTCCGATAGGTTGGCACTTCTCCCCCTACCTTGGTTTCAGACTGCTAAGAAAGGCCTACATATTCAGAGCTATGTCCTTCGTGATCAATATAGCTCTATAGATTTTCACAAAGCTAGTTGAAGCCATAGTCCAACAATTATGGAACAAAGGCTTCCAGGTGACAGTATACCTTGATGATGGGCTGCAACAAAGTCAGTGTGTCTTCGGATAGCTCAAAAAGTCATGATATTCCTATAGGCTCTGGGCTTTCAGATCAACTTCGAAAAGTCCATGCCATCTCCAACTCAAGAATTCCAGTGACTAGGGCTTCACTGGAATTTAAAGTCACATTCCCTCTTCTACCGCAAGGCAAGAGAAAGGAAATAGCAAACTTTGTCGGGTGCCTTCTTCATTCAAAAGTACTCACCAGACGGTAACCTGAAAGAGTCTTGGGTTCACTGCAGTTCGCGGCCGTGACGGACCCTATCCTAAAAGTGAGACTCAAAAATGCCAACACAGTCTAGAGAAGAATGGCATCAAATGGTCGGAAAGATCTTCATCACAAAATCCCGGTCTTACTGCGAAAGCATTTAAAGCAATGCTCCACTACCAGGAGTTTATCGACACACGTCCCTTTGCAGTACCCTCCTCCTGTGACTATTCACACAGACGCCTCGGAACAAGGTATGGGGGTGACACTCCTCTTCCAAGAAAGTACAGGGTTGGTGGTCAATCGCATTTCAGAAATTTCACATCAATATCCTGGAAGCTATGGCAATGTTTCTGACTCTGAAGAGAATGAACCCAAAGCCAAATTACACATCATTTTAGTCATTGACAATGGGATGATAGTCCACCGTATCAACAGACAGGGCTCCAGGTCTCCTCAGATCAACTATTTAATCCTAGCCATCCTCACTTTAGCAAAAAGGAGGAACTTGCATCTCTCAGCAGTTCACCTCAAAGGGTTCGTAATGTGACGCCAGACGCCCTGTCAGATCCAAGCCTCTGAAAACAGGATTGCCTTTGGATGCAGTATCACTCTGTTTCATACTAAAGCAAGTCCCAGAACTGCAAATTGATCTCTTTGTGCCGAGCTTCAACAAGAATCTTCCCCGGTATGTAGCACCAAACTTTGATGCATAAGCTATAGGGACAGATGTGATGTCTCATGATTGGAACCAGTGGCCTCACATCTACCTATTTCGGCCATTCAACCTCCCAATGAAAGTCCTGAACAAAATGCGGACTTTCAAGGGAACAGCAGCTCTAGTGGCTCCCAAGTTGCCCAGGAGCAATTGGTATAATCTTGTTTTGGAACTCAAACCTCTCCAGGTCTCTCTATCATATCCAGTGCTGTCCCAGGATGTTCAACAGAAGACTGTCTTCGCTTCCTCTAGGATAACGAAAACCCTTATAATCATGATTTTCGCACTCTCGCGGCTCAAAGAAAGTTTGGAGTTGCAAAGGAGAGAATTGACTTCATAGAACAAAACAAGTCCAACCCCACGAAACAGCAATATTTGTCTTCCTGAAAAAAGGGGTTGGATTCATGAAAAGTCATCAGCCCTCTTCCATTTCTTTGGACTTCTGTATTTCTTTCTTTATCTCATAGCATGATCAAGGTCTGGCCTCTTTAACTATCGCCTCATGTAAGTTGGGACTAACTAGATCCATTGCTTATGCTTTTGACATTGAACTTAATAGCAAGCTGTTCAATAAAATCCTGAAGGCTTCTGCCAAACTAAAACCTAATACTCCTCCTAAGGCTATTTATTGGTCGTTGGATAAAGTCCTGCACTTTGCCCCCTCGATATATAACACCTCCATTTCTCTGAGGGATTTTACTCAAAAGTCTATCTTTTTGCTTGCTATGGCATCAGGTGCTAGAGTCAGAGAGATTTGGCCCCTTTAAGGGAGGATGGCCACATTGAATTCTCGGAATTGGGGGTGGGGGTGATTTAAATCTTTACCCTGATCCTGCATTCTTGGCAAAAATCAAACTTCCCATGAAAGGCTGGGGGCCTTGGAAGATTGTCCCACTTCATGAGAACCCTTCTTTGTGCCCTGTTAGGCTATTTTTTAAAGAGCACAGGCTTTAAAGGTGGTCAACTTTTTAAAAGGGAGACGGCAGGATTTAATCTTTCTCTGAGCTAAGGTCCAATCTCACCTATTTCATCAGAAAGGCGGACCCTGATAGTATACCATCAGGTCATGACACTAGGAAAGTTGCCTCTTCCTTAAGTTTTTTCTAGTCTATGTCCTTTGCATGCTTACAGGCTTACATTGGCTGGAAATCTTCAAGAGTGTTCTTCAAAACATTACTTACGACAATTGGAAGAGATTAAACACTTTGTAGTGACCGCTGGTAGTATGATTAAACCAGCTTCTTAAGTGTGGTATATGGACTCTTATAGACTGTATAGTTGGGACTTCTCAGTCTACATTGTGCAAGGAGACTTATGTTCCTCTTTTCAATGTACTATTTAATATTGTAAAGGGTCAAAGGTGATATTTTTTTCTTCATGTCCTGAGGGTCACTATTTTACTACTCTATTACATGATTTTGGGGTCGGAAAACTGGTTTTCTGTATCTATCTACTGCATATAATGTTACAATTCATTACAGTTACATTTATGCATCCTTAGAAAATACAAAAGACTGCTATTCCTATTTGCATTTCCTTTCATTGGACCTACTGTACAAAATAAAAGTAGTTTACCTCAATTTTTAAACCTTCTTTTATAGACTTGGCATCGGTCTTTTCATCTTCTGAAGGCAAAGATCTTCTCCACAGTGAGTGGGATTATGACATTGATTTCCTTTGCTCCTACATTTACAAACATACTGCTTGCACCATAGCTTGGTACCACAGTTACCAATGCTAGAGAAAGTATGATTATGTCTATCGGGTGTAAAGGATTAAAATTTTTTTGGCCACAACTGAGAATGATAATTCTCTGATACACTTCCATTAGGACGACATGGCTCGAGCCCACAAAATGGATTTTGACATAGGAAAAATCTATTTTTGGGTGAGATAGCCCTGTTGTCCTGATGGCCCGCCCATTATTTTTCCATCCTCTCCCAATTCTCAGTGTGGGACCTCGCATTCTGCAATGGCTGCTCCTGGAATGGTTTAACAGGAAACGTGTTAGTTGTGGCACATTAAGATTGGGAGTTTTAACGGCTCTCTTGCCCACGTATCCTAACTTCACCTTTCCTTCGAGACAACAATAACTCTATTTGGGTAAGGATAACCATGGCTTGTTATTAACATGTCCTTGATTTATACATGATATCTCTCAGGATATTCGCTCCAGAAGTCAGAACTCCGTTGATACCTCCAAGGTAAAATCTCTCTGGTATATCACTTGAAGAAATATCCCAAGTAGAAGCTGCCAAACAGAAACGTCCACCAGGACGACATGGTTATCTTACCCAAAATTAGATTTTTCCTATGTCAAAATCCGTTTTCTATTGATGCCCTGCCATTTAACTTCCAAAATTCTTCAGAGGGCGCTTTTCTCAAATCTACAAATTATGTTGGATATTGTTTCATTGTCATACCACGACTCAAATCCATACAATTTCAATCTTTCATTTAATTTCAGTTCTAAAGACCCTGTATTGGAAATCATAGTTCCTAAATATTTAGATTATTCTACCTCATTAATCCTTTCTCCTTTCATTTTTCATCACATGTTCAGTTCTCATCAACACTGTCTTTCTTCTATTTATCTTGAGCCCAACCTTATGTGATATTTCTTGCATTCTGGTAAGCAGGCATTGCAAATCCTGTGGTGTTCTGCTAATAAGGACAGCATCATCAGCATATTCTAGGTCAGCTAATTTCCTATAACCAATCCAGTCCAATTCTTCCCCACCATCCCAAACTGTTTTATGCATTACAAATTTCATGAGCAGGATAAACAACTTAGGTGACAACAAATTCCCTTGGAGTACTCCAGTGTTCACTGAAAATTCATTTGATAGAACTCCACTAACATTAACTTTGCACTTACTATGCTCATGAACAGACTTAATCAAATTTACATATTCAGGAGGAACTCCATTATAACGCAGGTCTCACCACAAAATTGGCTGATGCACACTATCAAAGGCATTTTCATAGTCCACAAATGCCATCAGAAGTGGATTTTCATATTCTACACATTACTTTACGTCTTAAACAGAAAATTTGGTCAGTACAACTTCCACCTTTTCTAAATCCTGCTGGTTTATCTCTCAGGTTTTCCTCAATCTTTCTCTCTAGCCTCTTTAGATTAAGCTTACTATATATTTTCATTACAAATGATGTGAGTGCTGTGCCTCTGTAATTAGGCTTTGCCTCTTCACACCACATTTTACAAAATAATCTTGTAAGTATTCCTGGAGTCATTTCATTTTCGGCCCATATCATCTCAATTGTTATTCCATTGTATCCAGGGGCTTTTATATCTCTTGGGTTTTTTAAAGATAGCTTCGACTTCAAACACACTGAATTCATTTATGGGGACATCTATGTCTTCCCCAGCTTCAGCTATGTCAATCAAATTATTCCTTTAATATCTCCTATTCATGACCTCACTAAAGAGTTCCATCCAACATTTCCTTTCTTCCTCTCATGTTGTTATAACAGATCCATCTCTCTTTTTGATGGGTATATGATTCTTCTTCTTAGCCCAGTAGATATTTCATTAATAATTATATGAGCAATTCTTACAGCATAGCCACTCCCTGAATTCATAGCTTTATCAGCCTCATCTGCTTTCCTGTCTAAATATTCTCTCTAGTCATTTCATGCTTTTATTTTTACCTCACTATCAATACTGAAATAGTTAGCATGCTCTATCTTGTAATTTTCATTACTTCCACGAAAACATTCAACAATCATTTTCTGTCTTTGTCTTCTTTTAATCATATCCCAAGTATCATTTGATATCCATGGCTTTCTCCTTGTAACAGCATGTCCAAAAACTTCACTACCAACTGACTGATATATGTTCTTAATATCACACCATTCTCTGCTAACTGTCTGCTCTTCTTCTCTTAAAGTTTCTAAGACAGCAAATTGATTCCTACATGCAAAAGCAAATGTTTCTCTGTGATTATCTTCTAGAAGTTTAGTTGTATCAAACCTAGGTATTCTATCAACATTTCTGTTGGGTGCTTTCAGTGTTAATTTCGGTGTGACAATGAGGAGCTGGTGATCACTACCAATATCTGCCCCTCTATGACTTCTTACATTTTACAGAGTCCTCCTTCTCTCTTTATTAATGGCTATGTGATTAAACTGATTCTTATAATTGCCACATGGCTTGTATATATGTTGATGTCCTTGTGCTGGAAAAGATTTCCTCCAATAACAAAATTGTTTGTTGAACAAAAACTTATAAAATGTACTCCATTTTCATTTGCAACTTTGCCAAGACCTTCAACACCTGTCACATTCTCTATACCTTGATTATTCCTTCCAACTTTATCATTGAGGTCATCAATCACAATTTTCATGTCTTTCTCTGGGATCTCATCGATTACACTCTGCAGTTCTTCATAATATTCATCTTTCCTTTCTTCAGGGGCATCATTTGTTGGTGCATAGCAAACTATGATGCTCATATTGCCCTGTTTATATTTAGATTTTGCAAGTAACCATCTACTATTTACAGATCTCCACTCATTTAATGCCTTTTCTGCTTTGGTGTTATCATCATTCCTACCCCTTCTCTTACAACTCCATCAGTTCATCCTGAATAGATATACAGTATACATTGCCTTGGTCTAAGGTTTGCTTACCAACCCCCTTACAACGTGTTTCAGTTAGGGCTAAGAATCCAAACTATATTGCATAAATTCATTCTCCATTTGCTGTGTCTTCCCAATCTGATTCATGTTTCTAACATTCCAATTACCAATTTTTAATTTTGCTTTAGTATGTATGAATTGGGAGATACTTAGCATCCCGCTACGCTCGAGACTGGGGCGCATTCTGTCATATGCTCTTTCCATAAACTGACTATATCCATAGACGATTCATTGGCTGGATTTATCAAAGGATAGCCAGTTCCTTATGAGGTGTAGTGCCTATCTAACTTAAGCAAGTGACCCCTGCCGGTCCATACTAATTCTTGTAAGATCATCGACCAGGCGACAAGAGTAGAAGCCGAAGACATATTTCCCATCACCTTAAGCCCAATCTGCCACTCTGCTGTTAGTGACTACTTCGAGATTTAGTGGTGGAGGGGGGGGCATTTCCTCCACGCCCATAGTTCTCGTTATTCCACCATGTTGTTCATCCGCTTATATAACTGTTTGCAAACATGGCTTGCTAAGATATATCGCCTAGCATGGTATAAAGATATACCGCCTAGCATGGTATGCTAAGATATACTGCCTAGCATGGTATGCTAAGATATACCGCCTAGCACAATAAAGTATATAAGATTAATATTTTCAATGGCTCCACTAAAAATCCTCTATTATATATTCTAGGGCCATATTTTTAAATGGCCACCTTCAAAGTAAAGTATGCTCATATTTTTCAAAAATTTGCTTTCATATTGGAATTCAACATTGTATTAACAGAATTTACAGACAAACTTACTCATAATCTTATATACATTTTGTAATTTGTCAGGTAAAATGGATGAAGATATTGTCTTTCTAAATAAAGGGAAGCCTTTTTTCTGTTAAGTTTTTTATTTTTTTTTTAATGTTGAAGCATTTTAGATTTTTGGAGCCACACTTGTAGAAAAAATGTTTGCTTTCACAAAAGCTGCCACTAATAGTTCAAGAAACAGAAGGCAGAGTTAGGAGGAGAAGGCAGTCAAAGGACACTATCATAGAGGCTAGTACAAAACTTATCCACGGCCAGTAGTAGCTGCATTTTCTGCTTAACACGCATAGGAACACTTATTAGAGATGCTACACAGTGTGCTTAAAAATCAATAAGATTTATGGCAACCATTATGGAAGACGAATATTCTTGCCCATATTTCATCAGAGGATTCTAGTTGCATTGGACTCCAAATATTTTTTTTAATGATTGACGAAACATAAAAACAGGCATCGATCTTATTGTAGGCAAAGCAATAATATGATACTTTTAACTCCTATATGGAAAAGGCCAAAGCCTTGGTTGAAACTGTAAATAAAATAAAAGTGAATTACTATGCATTTCAGGCAAAAAATGGTGTGTTTTTCATAAATATCTCCAATACTAATTACTTGATCAGAATGGTACTTTGACACAGCACTCTCTAGACCTCCCCATAATTTTTGATACTTTTATGCACTGGCAAATCTCGTTAATTAGGACATTTACTCTTGTCATAATAAAGCCCAAGTCACGTGAATTGGGTAAGTAGGTGAAGTAATTCGAATGCGTACACTCCCCCGTCCCTCCCCTCTCCTTTCCTCCCTCTGTCTAGACCCTCCTCCTATCCATCCAGTAATCCCATCTCCTAGTCTTTCCGGTGTTGCTTACTCTACCTTTTCTGTAACCTGTTATATTTGTTAATAACTGATAGAATTGATTCCTATAAACCTATCCATGTTGATCTGACAAAGGGTTTTTGAAACAATCTAGACTATCTATTATAGGTTCTAAATGACAATTTACCAATATTGTTTTTCAAAGACAATGGAATATTTATTTTCAATGGTGCAAAGTTAAAAGTTCTGTCAATTGCTAGGCCTAGCTTGGATATTGTTAAATTTTTGCACATTGTTTTTTTAAGTTAAATGCTCAATTTCAGCCATTGAGGGGTTTGGACCCATGCTTAATTCTGTGCTGATGTATCGAGGATTAGATTTGTCCCTTTCAGGTATTATTGTGGTTGTATTATATAGTTGGTAAGATACATTTTTGGAATTTGGTCTGTTGTTATTAGCTTCAGCTGTAAGGGACTTACCTATTGTCTGTCAAAGATAGGCTTTGGGTAACATCAGATGATTCTGTCAGTCTCATTTACCTTCTTTCAAATCAAAAATTGTTTTAAGACTAAGAATATGCTCCAGCTTTTCACATCACTTCATTAAAAATGGATGTGTATACTCCTTTTCATAGGAAAGGATCCTTTTCATAGAAAAGGAGGGTGGGTCCATCAGGATGATATGGCTATCTCACCCAAAAATAGATTTTTCGCATTGCTTCAAAATCCGTTTTTTGTGCTCAGCCATGTCGTCCTGATGGAAGTTTACCAGAGAATTACTTGAAAGTCCTATATCTGTGGGTTTGTATAAGTGCCTTAACCTTGAGTCAGCTTCTAAATGGTCACCCAGACCACATAAATATATGATGCTACCGTTATTCGTCATATCCACTAAGCTTGGAACGAACTTAGGGCTTCCTGCCCCCTGCAGGGAAACTGTCAACTCTGACTATAGAAGCGAGAAGGTTTGTATATGTTGGAACAAATGGAATTAACTTATCATAAGTATGTTCACACGTTTAAGGAGATTCAAGTATTTTATATTCTTTTAGGAAAAAAATAATTAAAAGACTCTGGCTAGTTTTATTCAGCTACTTATGGGGCGAATAAGACCCAAATACATTTTATATATTTATTTGTATAGACAACATAAATACAACAACGAATGTATTAAAATAGAATCATACCCTACATAACCAACATTCTAAAGGTACATATATATTTATCACCTGAAAGGGAAGAAATATGTATTAGAATAGGGCCTCTCATAATTATTGTAAAATTATTAAGATAATTTCACTGTAGTTGTTGGATAAGTTTAAACACTGCGTACGAATGTACACACGGCACTGGTGTTATTGGTTTGATTTTACACCCATAAAGAACAGTCCCAGGGACACCAGGGTGACCTTTGATAAAAGTTATTGCACTTAAAGGTGTTAACACCTTTTCACCCATAACTGTAAATTCCCAAACAGTTCACTGTTCATCGCAGCACTAGACGACAGGTTTTATAACACTACCTGCCGCCACCACAAAGTGTTTTAGTTCGTGCACTTGCTTTGCATAATGTTTATAGAAGACTCTTGAGGATTTCCAACCTGTGTATGAGCGGAGTCTATCAAAGTCCATATACTGAAAAAAGTTCAACGAGGAAGCAATTTTTCTCGGACCATGGCCTGGGGGTGTACTGTCAGGATCCGCTCTGTGAATAAAGTAGGTGAGCTTCGCCCTCAGTTGTTTCAGGGATAAGTTTGATCCTGAGGTTTCGACTATGAAGAGCTGTCCTCCCTGGAAGTCTGAAGTTCTTCGAAGATAGACCTTTAGACACTCTACTGGACATAAAGAGACATCTTCCTTCAGAGGGCAGCTTCTCCAAGGACCCCACCTTTTGGTGGGTGGCTCGTTTTTGGCGAGAAAGGTAGGATCGGGGAAAAGATTCAGTTCTCCCTCTTCTGTGAACTGAATATGGCCCATGTCTCTTCATAGGGCTACTATTTCACTAACTCTAGCCCCGGAGGCTATACCAAACAAAAATATCACTTTTTGTGTTAGATCCTTTAGGGAGCAGTCTTCATTGTTCAACTTCAAAGCATAGTGCAAGATTTTGTCCAAAGACCATGAAATGGGCTTTGGAGGGGCTGCTGGTTTAAGTCTAGCGCATGCCTTCGGAATCTTGTTGAAGATTTCGTTCGACAGGTCCACCTGGAATGCGTATAAAAGAAGTCTAGTCAAAGCTGACGTACACGTAGTTACCGTGGGTGAAGCCAAGCCTTGTTCGTGAAGGTGGATGAAGAAGGACAGGCAGAAGTCTTTCGAGATTTCCGTCGGCTTTTTTGCTTTAACAAAAGAGACCCACTTCTTCCAAGACGATTCATATTGTCTTCTGTTTGATTTTGACTTGTATTATTCTATAAAGTCGATACTTTCTTTCGAGATCCCAAATCTTTTCTTGACTGCTAAGGCGAGAAAATCATGAGATGAAGGATTTGGGTTCTCAGTGATGAAGCGAAGACAGTCGACTTCTGAACCAGCTGGGATAGAACTGGGATCGATAGAGGAAACAGCCTCAGCTTCAGTTCTATCACCAGAGGGAACCAATTGCTCTTGGGCCACTTTGGGGCCACCACTGCTGCTGTCCCCTTGAAGGATCTCAGCTTGTTGAGGACATTCAGCAGGAGATTTGTTGGCGGGAACAGATGGCTGTGAGTCCATCTGTTCCAATTGAGGGACATGGTATCTGTCGCTTCTGCCCGAGGGTCCTCGTATGGGGCTACGTATCGAGGTAGTTTCTTGTTGTCGCTCATTGATAAGAGGTCGATCTGCAGTTCTGGGACTTTTTCCAAGATGAAGGAGAATGAGTCTGCATCTAGGGACCATTCTGACTCTATCGCTATCGGCTTTCTCCTGGATAGAGCGTCCACCGTCACATTGCGGAACCCTTGTAGGTGAACTGCTGATAAGTGCCATCTTTTCTTTCTTGCCAAGCGAAAGATGGCCAACAACTCGTGGTTGATGTAGGGCGATCTCTAGCATTGTGGGTTCAGACATCTCACTATCACTTCGCTGTCCAAGACCAGCTTGATGTGGGCTGATCTGTGAGGGGATAGCTTCTTCAACGTCAAGAGGACTGCCATGGCCTCTAGAATGTTGATGTGAAAGGTCTTGAACAGGGATGACCAGGTCCCCTGAGCTTTCCTTTGATGGGAATGACCTCCAAATCCTTCCGTTGATGCATCCGTGTAGATGACTACCGATGGTTGAGGTGGTTGTAAGGGAATAGTCCTTGCTAGGCTCTTGACCTTTGACCACGGCCTGAGAAGTGATGGCAGTAAGGTTGGTGTAGGTCTCTGTAGATCTCTTCGATCGTTTGATGCGTATCTTCTCCAGACTCCTGACGCATCTTTCAGCTGTGCTCTTAGCACTGGGTCTGTTACTGCTGCAAACTGGAGAGAGCCCAGTACTCTTTCCTGTTGGCATCTTGAGATCCTGTTGGATTTCAGTGGTCTCTTAACAGAACCTGTGATCTCTCTCCTCTTCTTTGGTGGAATGGAGAGGCGGTGTGACTGCAAGTTCCAATGGATCCCCAACCATTGAAACTCTTGAGCTGGAGAGAGGCGAGACTTTTTGTAGTTGATCTTGAAGCCTAGATGTTCCAAGAACTGGATCACTTTCGTGGCTGCCTGCAGACAAGCAGTCTTGGATGCTGCCCACACCAGCCAGTCGTCCAGGTATGCAGCTACCTGAACGCCTTCTAAGTGTAGCTGTTATACGACTGCGTCCGCAAGTATCGTGAAGATCCTTGGGGCTATGTCATGGCTCTGAAAACATACTTTGTCTTCTGTAGCTTGAATCCTAGGTAGGAGGAGAGGGGGCGACTGATTGGAAGGTGCCAGTAAGCATCTCCCAGGTCTACTGAGACTGTGTACTCCCCTTTCGGTAACAGGGTCCTTATGTGTTGTAGGGTTAGCATCCAGAATTTGTTGTTCAAGATGAACTTGTTGAGTGGAGACAAGTCTAAAATGACTCTGAGTTTGTCCGGGTCCTTCTTGGGAACACAAAACAGCCTTCCCTGGAATTTGATGGACTTTGCTTTCCTTATAACCTTTTTGTTCAAGAGTTCTAAGGTATATTCTTCCAGTAAGGGGATGGAGTGTTAGAAGAATTGAGGAAATGAAGGTAGAGATCTGTTCCATTTCCATCTTAGTCCATTATTGATTAGGCTGTGGGCCTAGGGATCGAGGGTCCAACGATCCTGAAAGTGGAGGAGTTTTCCTCCTACCTGGAGCATCTCATTGCTTGGATGGTCCAGAGGGTTTTCCACCCTGACCACATCCTCCCCTACCTCGTGAGGGGTTTCTTGAAGAGCCCCGTCTAGATCCTCTACCTTTCAGGCGAAAGGTAGTTGTGTGCCTCTCAAAACCTGGGTTAAAGGCTGGTGACTGGGCTACCAGTTGTTGAGGCACCACCTGGAAAGTGGTTTGTGGCTGAGCAACCACTTGGGGCATCGTGGTCATGGTGACTGTGATGTTGCACAGGTCGGGAAGGCAGTCTTGGTTTCTTCGTCTTCCTCTTAGGTTGGGGACCAGCATCAGGGGAAGATTTTCTTTTGGCAGAGATGCCCCACTTTTGGAGAAGATTCTTATTCTACGTGGCGGCTCTGGCGACTACCTCTTGGACTATTTCCTTTGGGAAGAGGTCCTTGCCCCAGATACAGGAAGTGATCAACTTCCTGGGCTCGTGTTTGATCTTTGCATTGGCAAACACAAACTCTCTGCAGGCCCTTCTGGCTTTCACAAAAGCGTTTAAGTCCTTGACAAATGTAGCCATGTGCATCTTGGCTAGGACTGTATACATGTCTGGGGTGCTTGCAAGGCCTGCACACATCTCCATGCAGTTCTGGAGGGACAGAGAAGCGGCTATACTCTCCTTTGTCTCCTGTTCTCTTCTCAGGAGAAAGTCCGACAGCTTCGGGAGGTTCTCACTGAACTGCTGTCCTGCGATGTCCGCGTTGAGCTTCGATACTGAGAAGGTTAGGTGGACCTCGTTCCAATCCTTCTCGCCCGTGGGCAAGGCCAGAGACAATGGCCTACACTCCTCTAGTGTAGGACATGGTTTGCCTGCATCAACTGCCTTAAGCACACTGTGGAGAGCTTTCGACGAAAAAGGGGAAAGCTTTGGATGAAGGAGCAAGAAAGGTAGGGTGCTTCTTGCTCAACACAGAAACTCTGGAGTTGGTATATCCTGCCTTCTTCAGGCTACTCGTCAAGAGAGCCTGTGCCTTTTCGTCGGTCGAAAACCATGACTTCCTTGGGTTCCGTCTCTTCCTTAGACACCGGCTCACTCTTCAGCCGGATGAAACATTCCGGGTAAGCCAAAAGGTTTGGCCAGAATTGAATGTCGTCCAGGGGGATAGCCTCCATCTTTTTCGAAATGTAGAGTTTCCCATTCATCATGGGCATGAACGCTGCATACCTCTAGGGATTGGTTTCGGAACATGGTGGCAAGTCAGATACTTTAGGTCGCTTGTATGACCCACGAGAAGCATCTACGCGGGTTGCTTCATGGAATTCCTTCCTCATATCTATGTTTTCCTTACGTAGAGAGTCTACTAGTTGCTGGATCTGGGCCATAACCGCTTGGCCGAAGAAGTTGACGTCACAGGCTGAAATGCTGACACAGACAGAAGAGGGTCCTCCGCGTCTGTCGACTCAAGATCTTCTTCTCCAGGTGGTTGGGCCACCTCTTCTTCAGGGTCCTCTTGAAGGAGACCCTTTTCAGTGTCCGAGGAGACTTCTGACATCCTCTTCTGATGGATGTCCATGCCTTGTAAAGCCTCGTTGATATCGACCTCTATTGCAAGCTGTACGCAAGGAGGTCCGGGTCGTGTCTGAGGTACGACGGCATCAGCTGTTGCCTTCTGGAACAGTAGGCTTCTCAACAACACGCTTGGTAGGTACAGTCCCGGAGAGTTCTTTTTGAACCCTCGTCCCCATTTCCTAAGCGTTTCCCTCACAGTATCCCTCGACTCCGTCGTCTTGGGATCGCCGAAACCCTCGGTCATCGAGGCCGAGCAGACGTTGCAATCCTTGGGATCCCAATATCTCAAGGTTTCAGTTGCGATGGAGCAGGGGACTTGATACCTGCACATGGTGTGACCACAAAAGTTCTTACTCTTGTGGTTACAGAAGATTACTTCACACTTCACCTTGGCCTCCTCCTGTAGAGAAAGAAAAAGGTGAAATGAGTATGGGGTAATTTATCACACTGATAAATTAAATTAAATTCATGCATTAAATTAGCACTTACTATTATCATTATAGGTTAGGATAGTAAGCTAGAAAGACAATAGGAAACACACATATCTGTGTCTCCTGTCCAGGCAATTGCTGTGACCTTCCTCAATATTAATATTTAGAATTTCCTTATTATGGAAAAGTAGGGTGGAAGAGCTCTAAATTCTAGAGTTAAAGTTAGTGTATACTAGCACTAACCCTTCCATAATGGAATATTAATATTGTAGGTTAAGGATATTATGTTCTGGTGACCTATGGTTATCAGGATATTGAAGGAAAACTTCACTTCAACATTATTATCGGTCTCAACAATGGACTCTGAAAGGACACACAGAATATGTTGGAAAAATATACTACTGTATATTATATACTATAGTTTTCTAACTGCAGTATGTACTATACTGCAGAAATACTGACAACTGTATAATCTTATACCGTAGTTCTGCCGGCCTGCTGCCAGCTAGGCTAGTACCTGACGGCACTAGCCGACAGATAGAGAGAAAGCAGGGAGACAAGGGCTGCCATATTATTATAGTTTGGTACAATAACTAGGGTTGTAGGGACTACTGTCCCTACTGCCTTCTTCCAAAACGAGGATTCAAATGGAAGGGGGGAATGTAATCATTCTAGCTTCCATCCAGCCACAGTATTTGTTGCCGGCTGCTCTGCCGGTTCCAGGATTTGTGGATGGCAGTCCAAGAGAGGACTGAAGAATACTCATAATTATATGGGTCTCCTACTGGCAGCCGTCATGGCTGGCACAACCTTTCCCCGGAGCCTTGCTTCCGATAGGGGGAAGGTCGAAGCAGCAATCAAGCCGCCTTTGTAGGAGCCCAGCCGGCATCGCAATCCGCCCGGCAAGCGGGGAGGTTGTAGAATACCGGCCAAAGATGTTGTGACAGCTAGGCCATCACTAAAGGAGAGAAAGGGGAAGGAAAAAGGGTCTTATATTTTGTGTCGAAAGAAGGCCTCCCACTATCGGTCACAAACACAGAAACATAGTTTCTATACCGGGTCCGTCTTGGGCGGCAGAGGAATAGCGATTCCTCAGCCTAAGACCTTGCCGGATGTAAGACATGTCTTCTAGACCACAATGGAGAAGGTGGCGGCAATTGCACTACCACTTTCGGTTGTGGGCTAGGGAAGCCGGGCTTCCTATGCCTGCAACTGTGAACCAGCAGAGGAATGACTAGTCCCCCGTCAGTAGAGTTGCCGACAACAAGGTTGAATACTCTGAGTTACTGTCGTAATTCAAAGCAGGGATACTCAGCGGCAAAGAGGGAAGACAAAAACACTAGCCTAGTCAAGCCTGAGTATACTACTCTATGGCAAGACCAAGATAGGGTTGTCGCCTAATGGTGGCACTCAGAGGTAAGGTAGGGTTTACCCTTAAATCTCTAAAAGAGACGAGTATCGGATTATATTAGTAATTCTAGGAAATATGCTATCTCTGACTGAATTGATAAAACAATACAAGAGGGTAAATGGGGATAATATACGAAAGTATACTAAAATGCATTAGGCTAGCCCAATGCGAATCGGGATCTCGGCTAAGTTACGCCACCGAGACCTTATCGTATACGATCAAAACATTTCACAGAAGAAGAAATATACGTGCATGATCTTATCTTCACTAGTATAATTTGCCTAAATAGCTATAATTCATTAAAGCTAAATACTGGGAACGTCGTACTACTGACTAAATAAAGCATTTATGGCGTACGACAGCGTCCAAAATGGCGCCTCCGGTGAACGGTTATTCTCCGATAAATACATCTAAATTATGCTACTTCAACTGTGAGAAGGGAGCTAAAAATTATACACAGGAAAGATTAAATACTCAACTTTCCAGAGGATGAAGATGCTGGAGAATGCATGATAAATCCAGGAATAGTAACAAAACACTGAGAGCAAGCGGGAGATACACCATGCTTAATTCGCTACTATAAAAGGAATGAGTTGCCATGCGTGGCACTATAGTAGTACGGGAAGGGGATCCACCAGGTAACCTTGATGACGGCTTCCCTTTATTTTTGCAACTCTTCCCCCTCAGAGCGAAAACTCTATTCGGGGTGAAGATTGCCATGTGTCGTATCAAGAAATACGTCCCCTGATATTATGCAATATCCTTAAGAATTTTCTTAAGGATACTCTCGCCAGATGTTAGAATTCTGGAGACCTAGGGTCATTTCTCTGGGAGTATCACTATAGCTAAATATCCCTTAGAAAGCTGCTTAAAGGAACATTTCATCAGGACAACATGGTTGAGCCCAAAAATAATTTTAAAATTCGTGTGCCGCCAAACCGTAATCTTGCCACCTGCATCCTGCTCTTCCATTGGTTATCTCCTTACTTTGATGTTAGTTACTGCTGTGAGATCCTGCTCATATTTTATATGAATAAGTACATTTTTAAGTTGAAAGTCACAATGAACAGTACTGTACTGTATTGTGAGTATGTATGTACGCACAAAAAAATGAGCAACATTTTTCTTTCATTTGGGTAAATAAATAACAGATCTTAGCATAATTTTTCCTGTTAATGCCATGATTATTTATTTACAATTAATTTTGTACCAATAAGTATATTTTTAAATAAAAAACACAGTGAATAGACCTGTATTGTATGCACAAACACGCAATGCTACTATGCATATCAAACACATGAGCGATATATTTTTCTTTCATTTCAGTAAATAAATAACAGAACGTAACATTTCTTCCTTTTAATGTCATGATTATTTATTTACTATTAATTCCATCTTAATAGGTACATTTTTAAATTACCTACACAATGAACAGTACTGTACTGTATTGAATGTACGTACACACATTGCTACTATGCATATAAAAACATTAGCAATATATTTTTCTTTCATATTGGCAAATGAATAACAGTTTAGGAAAACCATTTACTGAACAATGAAAGTTTATTCATTCGGGGTGTAAGTACGATAGCGGCCACCTGTATGCATGATGTTGGCTGAATAAGAATACGGCAGTGTAAGGGGGGGTGTTTGCCCCCCGTTAAGTAAGTAGGTAAGGACACGGCTTGTATGTTAGGTTACAGGGCCTGAAAGTTTAGGTTAGTTGGGTCTATTTTGTATGCACGCTGGAGGAACTGGCCACTGATATACAAAGGCTCCATTCATTCTAAGTAATTTCACGTACATATTAACTTTAATGAATCTGGCTTGTATTACAATTAAATAGTTTAAAATATGTGTAAAAAAACATGTAGGTTAGGCTATTTATTACAATAAAATACTTAATGTTAAAAATATGCGTGAGTTAAAGAAAATGGGTTTTTATGTATAATAGAAAACGTAACTTTCCATAGTAAGGGTAAATATGATAATAGTACAGTACATACGGTATTGTATATTTCATAAATTTATTGTATGTATTGTATTATTTTCCATTTATTATTGCATTATGTTCTAATAATCGCATCCTTTATAGGTATTGACAGGTAGGTTAGGTATATTGAATGATTCAAATGTATTTGACTGTATTTCACGGTGGCTATACCTTTATTATAAAATTTAATGTAGTGTTTTTGTAGGGCTTGTAACGAATTAAGCGATTAAAATGTAAAACGTGACTCATCATACGAAAAAATCATGACACGAAAGCCACTCCGAAACCAGTTAATTTCGTATCTAGAGGCATTACTGTACCTCTACATATTAAGAATGCAGCTATTTCACTTAACTTTTATAGTTAGTTTACACCAAACATTATCTGAAAAAGACATAGTGGCGGCAGGGGACATGGCCTAAGTGATTTAGAGTTCAATTAATTTACTATATTGTATTCTTATCTATGAAAAATAAGGCTGTATTTGATATTCAATTTAGAAATCAATCAGAAGCTAGGTCAAAGGTAACATTCTGAGGCAGTCTACAGCATGATAGTTTAAATTTCTTTATTAAACAATCTGGAGTCTCATCTTTCAAACCATATTTTAAATGGATTATCTTAAGTAAGGTAGTCCATGTTAATAATCATGAAAACATAGCAAACCCTTTCTATACGGAATTACGCTACATCATAGGCCTATGATGTAATTCCATATAGAAAGGGTTTGCAATTTATTTTTTCGTAAAGGTGTAGTTTCTATTAGTAGCACTATTTTCATTTTGAGAATATGGTACTATTGCATAAATTACATAAAAATACGGATTTTGAGCGAAGCGAAAAATCTATTTTTGGGTTAGGTAGCCATGTCGTCCTGATGGAAGTTCCTTCGAAGGTAGCTTCCTAGGTATATTTGACTACAGTGATATATCCCAGAGAATTTACCAAACATATCCAGAATTCTAACTCCTAGAGCTAATATCCCTTAAAATTTTACGAAGGGATATCGCGTAATATCAGAGGACGTATTCTTGACACGTCTCATGGCTATCTACGCCCCCAATAGAGCTTTCACTTCGAGGGGAAAGAGAGGCAAGAATAAGGAGAGTCGTTACAGAGACATCGCTCTCGACGCTCCCTACTGTTCTGCAAATAGTGCGCTAATCCGCCACCAAGTCATTCTTTGTAGCTTTGTAGGTGTTGCAGATACAGTACCATAGGGAGGGATTCATTATCCTTTTGTCCCAAAAGAGGGTGGGTCCATAAGGACGACATGGCTACCTCACCCAAAAATAAATTTTTTGCTTAGCTCAAAATCCGTTTTTTGGGCTCAGGCCATGTCGTCGTGATGGAAGTGTACCAGAGCATTAATGTATCTGTGGATTTCCAATAGTGCCGTTCATCTCGAGCTAAATCTTTCCTCTTTGGTCTTTAGACCTAGAGACACTTGATGTTACCGTTATACATCAATCAGCTGATCATGAAATACAGTATGTCAGTGCTTCCTGCCCCCTACAGGGCAGAGTCTGGGTAGACTCGAGGAAAAAACCCGAGGATTGTGAGTTCAAGGAACAATCTAGCAAACAGTTTGTATATTAGTGTCAACATATACGTAAAGCATAGTCTGTACTAGGATGGTATTGGTCTGGGCAGGTTACTGTACCTCCCGGGTCTGTCGATGAAGAGACGGACAGGTTTATATACGTGTAGGAAATCTTAAACAGTAAAATGAACAGTCTAGTACGATAAGATCTTACCTGTTTGCCTGGAACAATATGAATCTTAGTTTCGATATTTACTTAAATATCAAAAGAGTCAAGGATGCTCTTACTTATACATACACTGAAATATTTGGGGCGAAAGAGACGCAAATATTCGTTCTATTGTTTATTACAAAAATAGAAATCATGGTTGTAATCAATTACAATGTATGCTGAATAATTCTGCATAAAAGCATAAACAGTAATAACAGGAAAAAATAGGGTTTACCTGAAAAGGAAAACATTAGCCACTCTAAGGGAGATATAAAATTTCACTATACACTCTGTTGTTACTAGGAACACTGTGCATATAAGAATGCCTGGCACTTGTGTCAGCTTATTATGCTTAATGTCACCTGTGTAGGGAGAACAGTCTATAGTGTTATCACTTAAACACAAAACTCAACATGATATGCCTTATGAGTCTATCATGTACACCCTTCACTATAAGTCCCGAATAGTGCACTGTTCTTTGCAGTAATCAAGCAGCAGGTTTTATTACACTGCCCGCCGCCACCACATGAAATTTAATTTCTTGTAATTGCTTCGCGTAGTGCTTGAAGAAAACTCTGGACGACTTCCATCCACTATAAGCACGAAGGCTTTCAAACGACATCGTTTGGAAGAAATTCAGAAACGAGGCAACTTTTCTCGGATCATGACCTGCGGGTGTACTGTCTGGATCCGCTCTGCGAATGAAGTAGGTGATTTTCGCCCTTATCTGTTTCAAGGATAACGTTGAACCGGAATTCTCTCCCCTGAAAAGCTGACCTCCCTTAAAGTCTGAAGTTCTACAAAGATAGACCTTTAGGCATTTCACTGGGCAGAGGGATGCTTCTTCCTTCAGAGGGCAGATTCTCCAGGGACCCCATCTCTTAGTGGGCAGCTCGTTCTTGGCGAGAAACGTCGGGTCCGGAAAGAGGTTCAGTTCTCCATTGTCTGTGAACTGAATGTGGCCATCATCCCTCGAGAGGGCCACTATTTCGCTAACTCTGGCTCCCGAGGCTAGTGCAAATAAGAATATCACCTTCTGAGTCAAGTCTTTCAGCGAGCAATCCTCATTGCTCAGGGTTGATGCTAAATGAAGAATTTTGTCCAAAGACCATGAAATGGGCTTAGAAGGAGCTGCGGGCCGAAGTTTAGCGCAGGCTTTAGGGATCTTGTTGAAGATTTCGTTGGGAAAGTCTACCTGGAAGGCATAAAGTATTGGTCTGGCCAGGGCGGATTTACTTGTAGTAATCGTATTGGCTGCTAAACCTTGTTCATGAAGATGGATGAAGGAGGACAAACAGAAGTCTGTAGCAATCTCCTTAGGTTTCTTCGCCTTGACAAAGGCCACCCATTTCTTCCAGGAAGACCCATATTGTCTTCTTGTTGACTTTGACTTGTATTCTTCTAGGAAGTTAATACTGTCCCTAGAAATCCCAAACCGTTTCTTGACCGCTAAGGCGAGAAAATCATGAGATGAAGGGTCTGGGTTTTCACTGATGAAACTGAGACAGTCAATTTCTGCACTTGCTGAGTCAGAACTGGGTCCGGCAATGAGATCAGTTTCAGGTGTAGTTCCGTTACCAGGGGGAACCAAACGCTGTTGGGCCACTTGAGGGCCACTATTGCTGCCGTCCCCCGAAAGGATCTCAGTTTGTCGAGGACTTTCAGCAGAAGGTTGGTTGGAGGGAATAGGTAGATCTTGGATCATCTGTTCCAATCTATGGACATTGCATCCATTGCTTCCGCTAGAGGATCCTCGTACGGGGCTACATACCGGGGTAGCTTCTTGTTGTCGCTCGTTGCGAAGAGGTCTATCTGCAGTCCTGGGACTTTGCGTAAGATGAAGGAGAACGATCTTGCGTATAGGGACCATTCTGACTCTATCGGTTTGGTTCTGGATAGAGCGTCCGCTGTCACATTGCGGAACCCTTTAAGGTGGACTGCTGACAAGTGCCATCTCTTCTTCTCCGTTAGGCGGAGGATGGCTAGTATCACTTGATTTATGTGAGGCGATCTCGAGCCCTGTCGGTTTAGGCATCTCATTATGACTTCGCTGTCTAAAACCAGAGGGATGTGGATTGAGCAGTGGAGTTTCAGTTTCTTTAGGGAAAGAAAAACTGCCATGGCTTCCAGAAAATTGATGTGGAAGGTTTTGAAGAGGGGAGACCAGGTTCCTTGGACTTTCCGATGATGAGATTGACCTCCCCACCCTTCTTTCGAGGCATCCGTGTGAACGGTGACTGACGGTGGAGGTGGTTGTAAGGGAACCTTGTTCTTTAGGTTTTTGGCCTCCGACCATGGCTTGAGTAGGGATCGCAGATGATTTGGTATCGGTCTTTGTAGATCTCTTTGAGCGTTTGATGCGTATTTTCTCCAGACTCCTGATGCATCTTTTAATTGTGCTCTCAATACTGGATCTGTCACTGAGGCGAAGTAGAGAGACCCCAACACTCTCTCCTGTTGCCTTCTTGATATCCTTGTGGACCGAAGAAGGCTTCTGACAGATCCTGCTATCTCTTTCCTTTTCTTTGATGGAATGGAAAGGCAGTGCAACTGCAAGTTCCAGTGGATGCCCAGCCACTGAAACTTTTGAGCTAGAGACAGTCGAGATTTTTCCAAGTTGATCTTGAATCCCAAGTGTTCCAGGAACTGGATCACTTCCTTGGAGGCTTGCCTGCACTCTTCTTCGGATGCTGCCCACACCAGCCAGTCGTCCAGGTAGGCTACCACCTGGATTCCCTTTAGGTGTAGTTGATGAATGACTGCATTCGCAAGCTTGGTGAATACCCTTGGAGCTATGTTCAGTCCGAAGGGCATGGCTCTGAAGACATACCGTCTTCTTTGTAGTTTGAATACCAGGTAGGGGGAAATTTGTATATGGAGACTGTGTATGCCCGTTTGGGCAACAGGGTCTTGATGTGTTGAACCGTCAGCATTTTGAACTTGTAGTTCACTATGAACTTGTTGAGTGGTGACAAGTCCAGAATTACTCTGAGCTTTTCCGAGTCCTTCTTCGGAACACAAAATAGCCTTCCTTGGAATCTGACAGACTTCGCCTTCCTTATAACTCTTTTGCTCAAGAGTTCCTGAACATATTTTTCTAATATGGGGGTTGAGTGTTGGAAGAATTGAGGGAAGGTTGGTAGAGTTGAGGTCCAACTCCACCCTAGTCCGTTCTTGATTAGGCTGTGGGCCCAGGGATCGAAGGTCCTACGATCCCGGAAGAAGAAGAGTCTCCCTCCTACCGGTAGCATCTCACTTTGAGTGCTGGGTGGAGGATTTACCTCCTTGGCCACGTCCACCCTTGTTGCCCCTACCTCTGGAGGGGCGTCTTGAGGAACCTCGAAAGGAACCTCGAGACTTCGGCTGAAAGGTCGTAGACTGCCTTTCAAACACTGGGGTGAACACTGGTGACTGAGTCGCCAGTGTTTGGGGCACCAGTTGGAAAGTGGTGGGTGATTGTGCCACCGTCTGGGACACCGTGGCCACGGGAAGCTGTTGCTGTTGCTTAGGCCGAGAGGGCACTTTAGGTCGTTTTGGTCAATTCTTCGGCTGGGGACCCTCGTCAGCTGAAGATTTTCTTTTAGAGGACAAGCCCCATTTAGAAAGAAGGTTTCTGTTCTCAGTGGCGGCTTTGTCCACGACCTCTTTGACCACTTCACTTGGGAAGAGGTCTTTTCCCCAGATGTTAGAAGCTATCAGCTTCCTGGGTTCGTGTCTCACCGCAGCCGAGACGAACACGAACTTTCTGCAAGCCCTTCGGGCTTTAATAAAGTTGTACAGGTCTTTTGTTACTGTCGCCAGATGGGCTTTGGCGAAGACCATGTACATGTCCGGGGTATCTGGGATGCTTGCCATTGTGTCCAGGCCAGTCTGCAGAGACAAGGAAGCAGCAAGACGTTCTTTCGTCTCCTGTTCCCTACTCAGGAGAAAGTCCGACAGCTTGGGGAGGTCTTCGCCGAACTGTCGTCTGGCAATATCTGCCTCCAGCTTCCCAACTGTGAAGGTGTTGTGTACATCCTTCCAGTCCGCATCGTCTGATGGGAAGCCAAGGGAGAAGGGTCTACACTCCTCCAGTGTAGGGCACAGTTTCCCTGCCTCAACTGCCTTTAAGGCTGCCTTGAGCCCTTTGTCCATAAAGGGAAAGGCACGTTTAGGATCAGCAATGAAGGACGGGTGCTTCTTGCTGAGAGCCGGCACCTTAGAGCTAGTAAAGGCCCTCTCTTTTAAGGTGGTGGTATATAAGGCCTGAGCCTTAAAGAGTTCAAGGACAATAGTTTCCTTCGGCTCTGTTTCCTCTTTGGATGCAGGTTCCATTCTGAGATGGACATAGCAATCCCGGTAGGCCCCTTTGCTGGGCCAGAACTCAATTTCCTCCACTGGGACAGTGCCCAGTTTTTCTGAGAGGAAGATTTTCCCCCCCGACATGGGCATGTGCTCTGCGTACCTCCAGGGGTTAACGTCAGATAAGGCGGGGAGATGTTTAACGTTTAGCTTTTCCGGGGCCAAACGTGTTGCAACTAGCTGATGCATCTCAGTCCGAAGAGAGGCCTCCTTCTTGGACGATTTCTTTTGGATGTCCTGCACCATGGACAGCAACGAGTGCAACGTACTCGTGATCGAATCTAGTTAGGGTGCAGTGGAGGAGGTCGAAGGCACCGGCTCATTCACTGAGACCGATGATACCGAAATCGTTTCGGCTTTCTCGGTTTCTGTCTCAGGTGGAACGTCATCCGCCTGATCCAATTCCTCCACTAGGAGAGTGTTCTTAGTCTCCTTGAGACAACTGACATGTTGTCCTCTAACTGGATGCTCTCTAAGGCATCCAAAACTTCAGATTCTACCGGAATCTGAACCAGGGGAATCTCAGGTTGAGCCTGGGGAATAACTGCATCTGAAGTTGCCCTAGGGAAAAGACAAGCCCTCATCTTTTCGTTAGGAAGGTATGGGCCAGAAGTGTTCTTCTGGAAACCTCTAACCCATTTACGCAGCATTTCCCATGCTGCGTCCCTTGACTCAGTGGACTTTTGAACATCAAAAGCCTCTCTTACCAGTTTTTCACAAACGGTACATACCTATGGGTCCCAGTACTTGAGAGCCCCCTTGGTGACTGCGCAGCGAGCATGGGCCCTGCACATGTTGTGGCCGTAGAAGTTCTTACTACAGACCTTGCAAAAGCTATTCCCGTAATCGGGATGCTCCTCCTGTAAAGAAAAAAAAGTATATAAGTATTCGGTGAAATTCTCAAATTTCAGCATACCTATAATATTTTATATTAGCTTGGATAGGGTAAGCTATGAATAGGAAAGACACCTACATGTGTTTCCTGTCCAGCCAATTGTTATGACCTCCTCCAATATTGAAAGTAGAATTCTTAAGAATTTTTAGAGGAAGATGATATCCTATGATATAAAGTGTCTCTGAACACAATCTTCCAGTTTCAATATTGGGGATTAAGGACAATAATGAATCATAATCATTAAAGGAAGAGAGAATCACTCTCTTATATGTGATGGTCTCACAATAGGCTGCCCATGAAGCACCTTGTAGGTTGGAAAAACTTTGGGCTACAGCACTGACTGTTTGGCAACAAGTTGCCAGTCCTGTCAGGCCTGCCAGCACCTGCCGGGCCTGCCGGCGTCTGCCGGGCAAGCCGGCATAAGCCGGCCTATTCTGGGCTATTGAAGGCAATTATTGTCTTCATAAAATTGTGTGATAGACCGCCGGCAACGGCTCTGCCGGCGGCGGCGGCGGCAGCGGCGACTCTGCCAACTGTCGGCGGCTGCGGCTCTGTCGGCGGCTGCGGCTCTGTCGGCGGCTGCGGCTCTGTCGGCGGCTGCGGTTCTGCCGGCCGGCCGGCGGCGGCTCTGCCGGCCGGCAGCCTTGGATCCTTCCATCAAGGGGACCCGGCGGCAGTCGGCGGCAGATGACCAGGTATGGGTGGCCGGCTGCTGGCCGGCAACTCAGCAGCCGGCAGTCGGTCCCTGAATGTCCATAGTCTTTGGGTTGTCAGTCAACGATGTTCCCAACAAGCGGCGGCAGGGCAACTGCCGGCCGGCAGACAATGGACATGGCCCAGTACGAAAGTAAGAGAGAAAGAGAGGATGGAGGAAGGCAAGGTCTCAGCCTTGCCGGCCTGCATCCAGAATGAGGGTTCAAGTGGAAGGGGGAATTAAATTCGGGCTTCCACCCAACTATATCCCAGTCATAAGGGCTATGGAAGGCGGTCCAAGGGAGGACTGAAGAACACTCTAAAGAATATGAGGGTACCTGCCGGCAGCCGGCCTGGCTGGCGGCAGATGGGGAACCTCAGGCCAGTCCTACAAGAAACCTAGGGTGAATGTAGAACGACGGCCAGTAGGGTGTTGGATCATTCAACACGAAAGAGATAGAGGGGAGGGGGTAGGTGTCCTACAGGTAAGGTAATGCCCAAAGACACTACTTAACCTAAAGGATTCTGGTCTCATGAAGTAACCTCAGGTAGGAGAAATCATTTCCCCAGGTTGGGTTAGTCAAGGGAGAAGGTGTCCATAGGACACCATCTAGACAGGAGAGCAGAATCTCGTACCAGAGACCTTAGGCAGTGAAGAAATAATTTCTTCGGTCTAGGGTCTACCAGCACAGGACTGTCTGCTAGGCCAAGGAAGGGGGAATTGTCATACAAAACCCCCAAGTATAGCCTAGGGAGGTCTAGCCTCCTGAAAGAGCAGCTTAACCTGACATGGGAAATCATTTCACCAAGACAGTGAGATGCCTAACACAGACTGATATTCTGATGTCCCGTTCTAAACTCAAAACTGACTCAGTGGTTAGGAGAAAGAAAATGGAACGTCTCAGTAAAACTTTGCCAGAACTCTGTTCACAGCAAAGTAAACTGAGAATAGCCTAGGCTAATCAGAGGGAAGGGGGGTTGCTCTTAAATCTCCTAGGAGATTAGTATCGACTTAAAAGGTATAGGAGGTGTCAGTCTCCCTTTAAAAGACAATACAAGAGCAATGGGGACATGTATGAAAGTATACTAAAGCCCCTAGGCTAGTAGCCTAGGAGCATTGAGAATCGTTCACCGAAACTCTCTGCATACTATCTTGGAAGAGGAAAGCATAATTAAGTAATATCATAAATGTGTAAAATATTGCCTGTGCTTCAATAAAACTTTACCAGGAAGGTTATATCATGCATGAAGTGTGTAGGTGCCTAGGCTAGGAAGCCTAGCCCTCGTGAGGCTCGATCATAAATAGCCAAATCCACGACAACAATGACATAATATAAAAATATCTAGCTAAATTTCTAAATAGCTAAAGTTATTAAAGCATATAATGCCGGGAAAGGGTCATTCTGGCTAACTAAATGAACAGAAAGAACGACCGCGTCCATGACACCATCCGGCTGGCAACAGCTCTTGTTACGTTAACTACGATCTCAATCGAAGAGTAAAACTGGCAAAAGCTTACATTTACACAAGATAAAGATATTACTTAACTTTCCAGAAGCTGATGAGGCTGGTGAAGACATCATAGCGGCCAAAAAACTCCAAAATAGCAAGAGAGAACAGGGAAAACACCGGTCAAACGAAGCTACGATAGAAAGAATGACTTGATGGCGCCTCGCGGTGGCGGATTGGCGCACTATTTGCAGAGCAGTAGGGAGCAACGAGAGCGATGTCTCTTTAACGACTCTCCTTATTCTTGCCTCTCTTTTCCCTCGAAGTGAAAGCTCTATTGGGGGCGTAGATAGCCATGAGACGTGTCAAGAATACGTCCTCTGATATTACGCGATATCCCTTCGTAAAATTTTAAGGGATATTCGCTCCAGGAGTTAGAATTCTGGATACCTTTGGTAAATTCTCTGGGATATATCACTGTAGTCAAATATACCTAGGAAGCTACCTTCGAAGGAACTTCCATCACGACGACATGGCCTGAGCCCAAAAATAACAATTAACGGCGCAAAAAATCTATTTTTGGGTGAGATAGCCATGTTGTCCTGATGGAAGGTTCCTTCAATAGCTTCCTTAGGGTATATTTGACCACAGTAGATATTCCAAGAGAGTTAAACTGAAGGTTTCACAGAATTCTAACTTCTGGCGCGAGTACCCATAAGGTTTCCCTTTAGGATATCGTATAATAACAGGGGACGTATGCTTGACACGCCACATAGCTATCTGCACCCCACCTAGCGTTTACGCTTCGAGGGGGAAGTGTGGCAAGTTATGGGAGGAGCCGTTACTAAGTTCTCCTCCTTTGTTACTGTTACGGTACTCGGTGACGTCATAACCGTCGCCATGTTTGGCCGCCATCTTGGTTGATGTCACCGTTGCGCGCCTTACTCATTGCTTCCGGCGTCTAGGCCAGCCTCCATGATACAATAAGATTGGGAGGGGCCTGTCAAGGACTGAATAGAGAACAAGGGCGGGTCCATCAGGATGACATGGCTATCTCGCCCAAAAATAGATTTTTCGCTTCGCTCAAAATCCGTTTTTTTGGCTCAGGCCATGTCGTCCTGATGGAAGTGTACCGGAGAATTAATGTATCGTGGATTTCTTCCCTTTTGTAGTGCCTTTCGACTTCTAGACAATATTCCTTTGGTCTGATGACCACAGAGACCTGTGACATTTCCGTTACATGTCACTTCAGACACACATGTACTATGATCCTGCTTCCTGCCCCCCGGCAGGGAAGAGTCCTATTGGACGTAAGAAAAATCTTGAAGTTACCTGATAGAGGAACTCACCTAGCATCAGAGATACCTGCCGGTCCCAGGGCCAGATAGAAAAAGGTAAGTACAACGTGTTGGAACAAATTACCTTAGTCTACATGAGTTTGTATCAATGAGGAACAATAGTATAATCATTGTTCAGAGTATCATTCATATCAAGAGGGAAGTAAAACTCTCAAACAGTATTTTATTTCCAAAATGAGAGCGAAATAAGACGCACGAGTAGAGCAAATTCTATTTTTATTTTTAGTCAAAATAAGCATTAGCATACAACAGGTAGTAAATATAGATTGTAATGGAATGCAATCAGTAACATAGGCTTAAGACATTAATAGAAAAATGGGTGTGGAATCTGAAAAGGAAAAACTTGCCATTACACACATTAGTTCTGTAGGAACTATAAAGTCTTTCTAGAATGTCTTATATACACTTCATCTTAAGAACATGTGGCACACGTGTTTTAGTCTTTGTGACTTCACCTTTGTATAAGAACAGTTTGTAGTGTCACGAGGTGGTACGTATTTCACTATGTTGCGTACTAGGGTCAACACACACCCTTAGAGTTAGAGTACCGAATAACTCACTGTTCTACGCAACACTAAGCAGCAGGTTTTAGTACACTACCTGCAGCTACCACAAATCTCTTCAGTTCATGCACCTGCTTTGCGTAGTGTTTGAAAAACACTTTTGAAGACTTCCAGCCTGTGAAAGAGCAAAGACTTTCAAAGTCCATTGACTGGAAGAAGTTCACAGAAGAGGTTACTTTTCTGGGATCGTGACCTGCGGGTGTACTGTCAGGATCCGCTCTGCGAATAAAGTAGGTGATCTTCGGCCATAGTTGTTTGAGTGACAAGTCGGACCCCGATGTTTCCCCTTTAAAGAGCTGTCCTCCACCAAAGTCTGAAGTTCCTCAAAGATAGACCTTTAGACTCTCCACTGGACACAGAGAGACGTCTTCCTTCAGAGGGCAGATTCTCCAGGGGCCCCACCTTTTAGTGGGTAGCTCGTTCTTGGTGAGAAATGTTGGGTCAGGAAAGAGGGTAAGCTCGCCTGTTTCAGCGAACTGATCTGGCCCTCTTCTCTTGATAATGCCACAATTTCACTGACACGGGCTCCCGAGGCGAGAGCAAATAGGAAAATAACTTTTTGAGTCAAATCTTTCAGAGGGCAAGTTTCACTGTCCAAACTTGAGACAAAGTGGAGCACCTTGTCAAGAGACCATTAAATGGGTCTCGGTGGGGGTGTGGGTCTGAGTCTAGCACATGCCTTTGGCAGCTTGTTAAAGATGTCATTGGACAGGTCTATCTGGAAGGCATGGAGTAATGGTCTCGTCAAGGCCCATTTGCAGGTGGAAATCGTGTTGGCTGCCAAGCCTTGTCCCTGAAGGTGAATGAAGAAGTACAAACAAAAATCCATTGAAATTTCCGTAGGATTTTTAGCCTTGACAAAGGACACCCACTTCTTCCAGGAGGACTCATATTGCCTTCTGGTAGATTTTGTTTTGTATTCCTCTAAGAAGTCTAAGCATTTTTTCGAGATCCCAAACCTCTTCTTGACGGCTAGGGAGAGAAAATCATGAGATGAAGGTCTCGGGTTTTCCTTGATGAATCGAAGGCAGTCGACTTCTGAACTTGCTGGGTTAGAACTGGGTTCCGGCTGGGGAATTAGCTTGGGTTGTAACTCCAGGATTAATAGGAACCAGTTGCTCCGGGGCCACGTGGGTGCCACTAGGGCCACTGTCCCTCGGAAGGATCTCTGGTTGGTGAGGACTTTCAGCAGAAGATTGGATGGAGGGAACAGGTAAATCTTGGTCCATCTGTTCCAATCTTGGGACATGGCGTCCACCGCTTCCACTCGGGGGTCATCGTATGGGGCCACATAGCGAGGAAGTTGTTTGTTGTCGCTCGTTGCGAAGAGGTCGATCTGCAGTTCCGGGACTTGTTAGGAGATGATGGAGAATGAGTCTGCGTCTAGGGACTATTCTGACTATCGAAGTTGTCCTGGATAGAGCATCCGCCGTCACATTGCGGAATCCTTGTAGGTGAACTGCTGAGAGGTGCCATCTTTTCTTGTCCGCTAAGCGGAAGATGGGTAGCAACACTTGGTTGAGTTGGGGCGATCTTAAGCCCTGATGGTTGAGATATCTCACCACGACATCGCTGTCCAGAGTCAGACGGATGTGGACTGAGGGACGTGGAGACAGCCTCTTCAGAGTGAGAAGGACCGCCATGGCCTCCAAGATGTTGATGTGAAACGTCTTGAATAGAGGAGACCATGTTCCTTGAACGTGTCGTTGGTGGGAGTGACCCCACCCCCCATCCTTCTAGCAATGCATCCGTGTGGATAACAACCGATGGAGGTGGTGGTTAAAGACGTACCGATCTTTTCAGGTTCTTTGCCTCCGACCATGGCTTTAGGAGTGATCGAAGCATGGTTGGCAGAGGTCTCTTGAGATCTCTTGGAGCGATTGGTGCGTATCTTCTCCAGACTCCTGATGCATCCTTTAGCCGTGCTCGCAGCACTGGGTCTGTCACTGAAGCGAACTGAAGGGAGCCGAGCACCCGTTCCTGTTGTCGTCTTGAAATCCGTTTGGATTTTAGGAGTCTCTTGACAGATCCCGCTATTTCCTTTCTTTTCTTCAGAGGAATGGAAAGACAGTGTGACTGAAGGTCCCATTGGATTCCTAGCCATTGGAACTTTTGAGCTGGACAAAGTCGAGACTTTTTGGTGTTGACCTTGAAGCCCAAATGTTCCAAGAATTGGATCACCTTTGTGGAAGCTTGCAGGTATTCATCTATGGATGCTGCCCACACCAGCCAATCATCCAGGTAAGCCATCACCTGGATGCCTTGTAAGCGTAGCTGTTTGACGATCGTCTCTGCGAGCTTCGTGAATATCCTTGGGGCTATGTTTAGCCCGAAGGGCATGGCTCTGAAGGCGTACTGTCCTCTTTGAAGCCTGAATCCTAGGTAGGAGGAGGTCTGGCAATTCATTGGAATTTGCCAGTAGGCATCCGCCATGCCTATCGAGACTGTGTAAGCCTTTTGAGGCAGCACGGCTCTTATGTACTGAAGAGTCAGCATTTTGAACTTGTTGTTCACTATGAACTTGTTGAGAGGGTACAAGTCCAGAATGACTCCAATTTTGTCGGAGCCATTCTTGGGAACACAGAATAGTCTTCCTTGGAACCTGGTGGACTTTACCCTCTTGGTCACCTTCTTGTTTAAAAGTCCTTGGACGTATTCTTCCAGGAAGGGGGTGGAGTGTTGGAAGAATTGATGGAAAGCTGGGAGTGGTGTCACCCAGCTCCATCCTAGTCCGTTCTTGATGATGCTGTGAGCCCAAGGATCGAAGGTCCAATGATCCTGGAAGAGGCGGAGTCTTCCTCCCACCAGAAGCATCTCATTCCTTCTGGTTTCCCGAGGGTTTACCACCTCGGCCGCTTGCTCCTCGTCCTCTTCTCCCTCTGGTGGGACGTCGAGAGGAGTCTCTGCCGGCGCCTCTACCTTTAGGACGAAAGGTAGTCGACTGCCTTTCGTAGGCTGACGTGAAGGCTGGTGACTTGGCCACCACCGGCTGGGGTACCAACTGAAAGGTTTGTTGGGGCTGAGCCACCAACTGGGGAGCGGTGGGTGCCGGAAACTGGCGCTTAGCCTGACGCTGCTGAGGTCTTGGCTTGTTGGTCTTCTTCTTAGGTTGGGGGCCCTTATCCTGAGAAGATTTCCTCTTCTTTGACATGCCCCACTTATGGAGAAGGTTCCGGTTCTTCTTGGCAGCTCTGTCGACGATGTCTTTCAAGAGGTCGTTAGGGAAGAGATCTTTCCCCCAGATGTTGGAGGAAATCAGTTTTCAGGGTTCGTGTTTTACGGTGGCATTTGCAAACACGGACTCTCTGTATGCTCTCCGCACCCTGATGTAGCTATAGAAATCTTTCGTCAGGGTGGCAAGGTGGGTCTTAGCCAAGACCATGTAGAAGCCTGGTCTGTGTGTCCCCAGCCATCGTCTCTCTCTGGACCTGAAAGGAGAGGGAGGCAGCCAGCCTCTCTTTCGTATCCAGCTCCCGACGCAGAAGGTATTCGGAGAGCTTGGGGAGGTTCTCGCTGAACTGCCGTCCAGCGATGTCAGCCTCCAACTTTCCCACAGAGAAAGTTAACTGGATGTCTTTCCCGTTCTTTTCGTCGGGAGGGAGGGCGAGAGAAAGGGGCCTACATTCCTCCAATGTAGGGCAGGGTTTCCCTTCCTCCACTGCCTTCAACACTGCCAACAGGGATTTCTCTGCAAAGGGGAAGACCATGGTGGCAGGAGCAAGAAAAGACGGGTGTTTCTTGCTTAGGGCCGGCACCTTGGAGTTGGTGTAACCCTTACTCTTCAGGCAGCCGGCCAGAAGAGATTGAGCCTTTGCATGGTCGAAAACGATGACCTCCTTAGGCTTGGTTTCCTCCTTGGAAACTGGCTCGGACTTGAGACAGATGTAACAGTCTGGATAAGCTTCAAAGCTAGGTGAAAACTCCACCTCTTCAAAGGGAATGGCACTTAACTTATGGTTGACGAAGATACGTCTGCTCGTGATCAGCATGTGTTCTGCATGCCTCCATTGGTTCGTCACTGAGCATGGGGGAAGATCCTTCACGGTGATCTTCCTAGGGGTCTGTTTCGATAGACGTAGGATTTCCCTCTTGAAATCCATATCCCTCTGGCGAATTCTCTCGTCCAGGATCACCACCAAGGCTTGGAGGTTATCCACGGGGATGTCCACTCTTGCAGGTGTAGGAGTGGAAGAGGTAGAGGGACCGGGTTCCGAAACAGCAACGGAAGTGATAGAGGGGGCAGGGGCGCCTTCACCCTCAGAGTCAGGAGCCTCCCTAGGCTCCTCCTCTTCTCGACCCTCGGCCATCAGGGTCCTTTCGATGGTGTCCAACACTTCCGACATCCGTTCCACCTCGTCAAGATGGAAGTCTTGAAGTGCGTCCGATACGTCCGGTTCGACCGTCAGTTGGATGCAGGGGATCTTTGGTTTGGGGATGACAGCATCCGCAGATGCTTTGGGGTAGAGCAAAGCTCTCATCTTCTCACCAGGGAGATAGGGCCCCGTGGCGTTCTTCTGGAAACCACACACCCATTTGTGTAGTTTCAAGCGAGCAATGTCCCTGGCCCTCGAACGCTTCGTTGAGCAGGTCCTTGCAGACGGTGCAGACCTGCGGGTCCCAATAGCGGAGAGTTCCTTGGGAAACGGAACAGCTGGCGTGGGTTCGGCACGCCAGGTGGCCATAGAAGTCCGGGCGCCGAACGCTGCAGAAGGCGCTCTCACATTGGATGTACTCCTCCTGTAAAGAAGAAAGCGGTACATGAATCTACAGAAGTCTATATCATTGACTTAAAGTAATCTTAGATTAGTTTTTAAAGTAATTTCAATTACAATATAAGATTCCTTTCCAAGTGTAAGCTTAGGATAGGTAAGCTGGAAATGAAGCAGAAAAGACACATACTTGTGCATCCCGCCCAGACAATTGCCGTGACCTCACACCATAACCAATTCTAGGGCCTTCTTGAGAACGCCCTAAGGAGGGGGAAGGGATATCCAAAACTGATAATTAGCACAGCTTGTGCTTCCTCCAGAGTATTAGCAATAGTGAGAGGGAGAGAGCTGAGTTCGTTCAGCTTAAGGGAAAAGGAGAGTAGATTATCCCCAATTCAGGTAGGTTCTGGCAAGGGACTGCGCATGGATGCACAGAGTATGCTAGAAATATTTACTGCATAACTATACACCATAGTTTTCTGACTAGGGTATGTACTTTACCACAGATATACTGGCTATTGTATGCAGCTATACAATAGACACTGCCAGCGCATTGCCGGCAGAGTAGAAACAGTCCACTGATGTAATATGATTAGGTGGGTCCGGCAGCACGCCGACATGACAGAAGCATGCCGGGCGCCGGCGAATCTCCAATTAAGGGGGAACCCCTCCCAGCCATCAGTCTATGTGGCGGAGAAAGGGCGAAACCTCAGGATGATGGCAGATCACCGGCATGTCGGCAGCCCCCGGCAGTCGGCAGGCAACCGGCTTTAGGTACTCCGAACCTGACTTCAATCTATGAGACAGAGAGGATACCAGGTCTAAACTGACGGCTATAGCCGGCAGAGTAGTGTGACAGTGGACTGGCACTGATTGAGATAGAGAGAAAGTATGGAGGAAGGAGGAGGGAAGGGCGGTAGCTCACTATCCTAACCTCGTCTTCCTCCGGAAGGAGGGTTCAAATGGAAGGGAGAGAATGCAAGCTTCCATCCAGCCGCAACAGAGCCGGCAGTTGGCTAGAGTTGCGGGTGGCGGCCCAAGGGAGGACCGAAGAACACTCTAAGATAGTTAGGTCTTCCGGCGGCAGACTGACCTGTCGTATGCTATCCCTTAGTTCAACTGTATGCGGGAAGCCTAGCAGTTCGGACTAACCAACAAAAGGACCGGGCCGACCCCACAACCCGCCAGCACTCGGTCGAGTTGTAGGACAGTGGACAGGGGTGTGATGGCTAGGCCATCACCAAAGGACAGAGGGGGAGGGGAGATGGTCCTGAGAAGGAGTGTAGGGGAAGGCGTGAGCCCTCACCGGCACTCCAGGGGGGGTGTGGTTCTGTTTCAGTACCGGCACTAACCTAGGTGTAGGAAGAATTCGTTCTCCAGCCTATGGTAGGTTAGTACAGAGGTGGAGCGGCACGGATGTGCCATCCTAAACTATAAAGAAACAGAATCCCAGGGCCTGCCTAACCTAGGCTAGGGGAACATATCCCATTGTCCGGGGAAGGCAGGTGTAGGACAAGTCGCTAGGCCACAGGGAGGAAGGGTCGTAACCCTACCAGGTGTGGTCTAGGGGGAAGGGCAGAGCCCCCCCCCACCCCTTTGCCGACCAGCGGAACCAAAAGGAGAGTTCATTCGCCTAATGGGGTAGCTGGGGGCAAACGACTAGTACTCTGAGGTTCTGTCCCAAACTCAAAGCTCATGAACTATGGCAATGTGTGGGGAAAGAAAATCCTAGCCTAACCTCACTTGAATACGATTCAAGATAAGGAGGGCTAGGATGTAGCCTAAGCTACCTCAGAGGGAGGAGAGATTACCTTGCTATGAAGGTAACCGGGGAGGTGAGAAAGTATACAAAAGCCCGAAATGTTAGGTTAGGGGCGAGGGAGTCGACTACCAAGATCATCGAAACCCCTTGTATACTTCCTAGAAGGAAGAAAAACATGTGCAATCACTGAATCTTATATGTATAAATGCCTAACATCATTTCATAATTTAACACTAGGAACACTTATTATATCATGCATGAAAGTAAACTAAAGCGCCTAGGCTATCGAGCCTAGGGGCTAGGCTAGCAAGCTAGCGAGAGAATTCGGCTACCTACACTCGCCAAAAACGAATACTATCGGCATAATATAACTAATTCCTAGCAATGAAGACTAAATAACTAATACTGATTATTAGTTATAAAACTGGGGAGGTTGTTCTGGCTAATTAAATAAAGCATGCGATGCAAACAAAAGCGTAAGCGTAGTGACGCCTCCGGTTAAGGCAGCAGCTCCGCCACAAAATACAGTATTTTAAGATAAATTGGTGTTACTTTACGACCAGAGCTGATTTATACAATACAAGAATATGGTACTCAACTTTCCAGAAGAAGGCGAGGCTGAAGATTGCGACATGACAAAACTAATAGCGAATAACTGTCAAAAAGTCACCTGGTCAAAGACGTTACGAGTGAAGAAATGAGGAAGGCGCGCAACAGTGATGTCAACCAAGATGGCGGCCAAACATGGCGACGGTTATGTCGTCACCGAGTACCATAACAGTAACGAAGGAGAACTTAGTAACGGCTCCTCCCATAACTTGCCACATTTCCCCCTCAAAGCGTAAACGCTATGTGGGGTGCAGATAGCTATGTGGTGTGTCAAGCATACGTCCCCTGTTATTATACGATATCCTAAAGGGAAACCTTATGGGTACTCGCGCCAGAAGTTAGAATTCTGTGAAACCTTTAGTTTAATTCTCTGGGAATATCTACTGTAGTCAAATATACCCTAAGGAAGCTACTGAAGGAACCTTCCATCCGGACGACATGGCCTGAGCCCAAAAAAACAAATTTATAATTTCACTGCCGACTTACAACCCCGATACCCCTTCTTCTTACTTCCATCTCCACTTCAGTGTTTAACAGTAGGCTGTTCATTTTACCTTCCCACAAGTTTTCACCAGTAGCGAATATTTTCAAATGTATGTTTTTAGTAGATTCTGGTATTCAAACTTCGAGGCTATGGCTTTTGTCAAGAGCCCCCGCTTGGCTGTATATGCAGGGCAATCTGAACGAATGGGTATTCAAAGAAAGTTTATATATTTTTCTTCTGAAAGTGTAATTTATCCCAATTTGTATTGAAATATGTGAAAAGTTACAAAATTATTTAGCGTACATCTGAAAACAAGCTCCTATTGTTGACTTTGGTGTGTTTTTAAATTTAAACTTAACATCACATTCTTTAACATTATTTATTGACAAAACATATATCTGAAGGAAAAATTTAGATTAGTAAATGAGTTTCAATTCACATTTCTGGGCTCAAGTCCTGATGCAAGGTTCCTTAAGGTAGCTTTCTAAGGGATATTTGGCTACAGTGATATTCCCAGAGAATTTAACCATTAGGTCTCCAGAATTCTAACTCCAGGCGCGAATATCCTTAAATTTCTTTCAAGGATATCGCATAATCAGGGGACGTATGCTTGATACGACACATAGCGATCTTCACCCTGAATAGCGTTTTCGCTTCGAGGGGGAAAGTGGCAAATTTAGAAGGGGACCCGTTATCAAGGTACCCTTTCCTCTCGTATTACTCAAGGGTATCTAGATGGCGCTGTAGTCAACCCAGCGCGCTATTCCTTTAGTTGTAGCGGTCTCGCACGGTGATTTTCCCTGTTGCTATCTCGTTACGATTGGATTTATTGGATTTATCATGCAATCTCCAGCCTCTTCTGCCTCTAGAAAGTTGAGTAATTAATCTTTACAGTGTATAAATTTTAGCTCCTGCCTCACAGTGAAATTAGATTAATTTTAAGAGTCGGAGCTTCGCCGATCACCGGAGGCGCCAGGGGCGCTGTCGTTCATAACGCATGTGTTTAGCATGAATATTTATAAAGCTATTAGAGTAAAGTAAATTTCTCATTTGTTTAAGTCAACCTTGTTCTAGTTTTAAGTGGTTTCCACTATAGCTTAAAGTAGTTTTAAAGTGGAGTGTTGATTGTTTCTTGCCTACTCCCCGCTCAATTACCTTGTTTTGAACTATTGTGTTAATGATTATATTTTGTTTGCCCGAGTGATGACGAAAGAGTGTTGATGTCGGAGGTGGGTGCTCGGACAGAAGACAGTTCGGGCTTGAGCACTCCCCCAACAACATACCCTAAGCTGCTTAAGAAATTGAAATATTGGATGACGACGTTTAGGCTTGTGATTTGGACTACGCTTTTTTGTTGATCCTCGCCTTGGTTTATAGTCAGCAGGTGCTCTTGTCACCTGCGACTCGAGTGGTTTCTTGCATCTACGCCAGTTTAGCCTTCTTCAGAGAGAGACTTGCAGGTGCTCCTGTCACTTGCGACTTGAGTCTGCTCTGCCGTTCCCTGATGCTAAGGAGTACCCAGGGAGTTGGCTTCGTCTCTGGCTTACTGGCCCTGTCATCTCGTGTCAGCTGCAGTGGTGTTGGGAGCTTGCTAGCTCGTGAGGTGGCCCGTAGGGAGGCCGTTGCTAGGTAAGACAGTGTATCTCTGTTTATCGAGTAGAGATCGTTATACCTGGGTGGTTCTACCCTGGCGTACTGGTCCTGCCCTGCTTGCTGGTAGGAGGAGTAGATAACGGCCTTAATTTTTGTCTCCTCTATTATATAATTATTAAAAGTGAGGAGAACTATATCTTTTGTGTGTGTAAGCTAAGATAATTTGAGATATATATATATATATATATATATATATATATATATATATATATATATATATATATATATATATATATTGGTGAAGGTTTTTTTTGAGTGTTTAGACGTGTGTTTCTAGTTAGGATTTATAATTGTTTTCATGTGTTTTTGTACTCGACTTCTTTCTTTCTTGAATTTAGTTTTATACTAATGTCTGGTCTGGCCAGCTAAGTTGTGGGTTCCAAACAAGTTAAATATTTATAATGTTTATTTCTTATATCTTGGTTAGGATTTAGTTTATTAGTTTTAGGGAATCCATAATGATTCAAATTATGTGTATTCGTTATTTCTTGTCATCTGGTTGTGATATTTGCTATATCAGACAAGGTTGACTTAAAATTTTGTTAGTATTAAGTATTAAATATTGTGAAGTTTTATTGAGTGTTTTGTTTCTACTGACCTTTAATCCTGAGTTACATTTGTACTGACAACAATCATTGAAAGAACTTTAGTTAAGCCTCCCAGGGGTCGTAACAAAGCTATTCAGTTATATAATTCTAGGAAGTTACATATTATGTCGATTGTATTCTTTAGAGTTTCGGCGATTTAGGTTACCGAACCTCGCCCGCGCTAGGCTTCCTAGCCTATGCGCTTTAGTTTACCTTCATGCATGATATAATTCGACATTCCTAGTTGTAATAGCATTTAAATATGAAGATATTTAGGCAATTTATACTTGTAAGATATTGATTGCATATATATATTCCCTCTTCCTCACGATCGTATACGAGAGAGTTTCGGCGATTAAGGTAACCGATTCTCACTTGGCACTAGGCTACTGGCCTAGGTGCTTTAGTATACTTTAATACATGTTCCCGGTTTACCCTCGTGTACTGTTTTATCAATTCAGGCGGAGATAGATATCTCCTAGAATTATTACATAAATCGATACTTGTCTCCAGTGGAGATTTAAGGGTATTCCCTTCTCCCTCTGAGTGTAGCCTAGGATACAACCTTATCTTGGTCTTGCCACTGAGTAGACACTCCGGCTTGACTGGGCTAGTGTTTACTGTCCTTCTCCCTGGCCGGCAGATAGTCCACTTTGGGTTTCGGTCAGGATCTCAGAGTAATCAGTCTTTGGCCGGTGGCTAACCGACAGGGTGAGTAGTCACTCCCCTGCCGGCCTCAGCTGCCGGCATAGGAGGCTAGGCCTCCCTAGGCCGCACTTGAAGTGGCTGCATGATGCAGCTACCTTCTTCCCTGCGGTCTAGAAGACTAGTCCTGTGCTGAAGAATAGACATTCTTCTGCCGCCTAGGATGGCGCCGGCACTGAAACTATGTTTCTCCCAGGTTAAGAGGGGCCGGCAAACCTGCCGCCTCCTTCTTAACCCTATTTCCAGACCCTAGGTTGAAGAATAGATATTCTTCTGCCGCCTAAGACGGCGCCGATATTGAAACAGAGTTTCTTCGTGGTGTGGTAGGACCAGCAACCCTGCCGTCTCCTTCCACACCTCATACAGAACCCTTTTCCCTACCCCCTCTGTCCTTTAGAGATGGCCTAGCCATCATATCTCTTTAGCCGTTGTCCTACAATCTCGTCGCTTGCCGACGGGTTGTGGGGCCGGCCGGGGCTTCTTCGCAGCAGCTGTTTAATCGCTCAGCCTTCCCTTATGGACGCAAGGCTCCGGGAAAGCTGTGCCAGCTGGGCCGGCTGCCGGTGGGAAACCCATATTCTGTAGAGTGTTCTTCAGTCCTCTCTTGGACTGCCATCCACATACCAGAGGCCGGCAGTGACCGGCAATGGTTTGTGTTTGGATGGAAGCTTGAATAATACATTTTCCCCTTCCATTTGAACCCTCCTTCTGGAAGAAGGCAGTAAGATTCAGTACTTACATCCTTATTTACTGTTAACATACATTAATAAGGTAACCTTCACTCTATACTTTCTCTCTATCTATTAGCTAGTGCCGCCAAGTATTAACCCAGCTGGCAGATGCCGGTCGGGTCAGCTGTCGACCACTACCCCAGCCGGCGTCTGGTGTTGCTGGATGCTAGCCTGGCCGGCAGATGCCGTCCAGGTTGTTGCCGCCGGTCACTACCCCAGCCAGCAGATGCCGGTCAGGTCGGTACCGCCGGACACTACCCCAGCCGGCGTCTGGATTGTGCCATCAGGTGCTAGCCTAGCCGGTAATATGCCGGCGAGAACTACAGTATATGATTATACAGTAGACAGTATATTTGCAGTATAGATCATACTACAGATACAAAACTATAGTATATATTATACAGTAGTTATTTTCCAACATACTCTGTGTATCCTTGCACAGTCTTTTGTTGAGACCAGTTATATATTGAAAGAAAGATGTCTTTCAATAAACTGATAGATGATCAGTTACTATTTACCCACATTAGTAAAACTGGGAAAAGTCAGTGTTAAGTTACACTTTTCTATCCTTAGAGGTTAGAACCCTCCCCTTGGGTTTCCTGAATAGGAAAACTCTAGGTTTTAATTTTGAGGGAGGTCACAGCAATTGACTGGACAGGAAGCACAAGTATGTGTCTTTCCTAGTTCTTTTCTAGCTTGTCTATCCGAAGCTATAATGCAATAATATTGATAATAATATTTATATAGTTTACCGAGTGAGATAAACTACCACATACTCATTTAATTTTCCTCTCATTACAGGAGGACCATCCCAAGTGCCAAGTCGTCTTTTGCAACGTGAGGAGCAAGGACTTCTGTGGCCATGTTGAGTGCAGAGCTCATGCCCTCTGCACAGCTACTAAGGGATCTCTTCGGTACTGGGATCCCCAGGACTGCAAGACTTGCAAGGCCTTGGTGACCTAGGCGTTTGATGACCCCAAGACAGCGGAGTCAAGGGACGCAGCTCGAGAGAAGCTGCGCAAATGGGTTCGTGGGTTCCAGAAAAACACCATGGGACCCTACCTTCCCAGCGAAAGGATGCGCGCTTTGCTGTTCCCAAAAGCGGGTGTGGAAGCTGTCATACCCCAATCACAACCTGAGATCCCTTGCGTCCAGATTGTCGTAGACACAGACGTCTCCGACGCTGTGCTGGACATCCACCTAGATGAGAGGATGTCGGAGGTGTCTGAGGATACCGAAAAGGACCTCCTAGCGGGAGGTACCAAGGAGGAGTCCACCTTGGCTCCTGAAGATGAAGAAGAGGATTACGTCAAATCGGAGTCCCTTCCGTCAGTTCCGGGTCAAGAGCCGATGCCCTCTACATCTTCTGCCCCTCCAGTAGATGACATGTGACAGGCAATGGCCAGTGTCATGGCAATGGAGAGCCTTCGCAAGCAAGGCGAAGAAATAGAGGCGAAAATAGAAAGGCAGATGGCCCAACTTTCCGCTTCTCAAGGGTCTCGCAAGAGACTTGAAGGTTCAAGATCTGCCAACTTGCTCTGAGGTGAATCCTTGGAGGTATGCGGAATACATGCCAATGACCAGGGGCAAGATATTCATTTCAGAGAAGTTGGGGACCATCCCTATTGATGAAGTTGAGTTCTGGCCATACTTCCGGTCTTATCCAGATTGCTTTGTCCGTCTGAAGATGAACCAACATCAAGGGAGGAGACAGAACCTAAGGAGGTCATAGTTCTTGACCATCGTAAAGCTCAGGCTCTTCTATCTAGCAGCCTGAAGGACAAGGGCTTCACTAACTCCAAAGTGTCAGCCCTTAGCAAGAAACACCCCACCTTTCTTGCTCTAGCCTCATTAGCCTTTCCCTTTATGGTTAAAGGTTTTAAGACAGTGATAAAGGCAATAGAGGCAGGCAAATCTTGCCCTACACTCGAGGAGTGTAGACCATTATCCTTGGCCCTGCCCACAGAAAACAAGGACTGGAAAGAAGTCCACCTTACCTTCTCAGTCGGGATGTTGGAGGCAGATATCGCTGGACATCAGTTCAGTGAAAATCTCCCTAAGTTGTCTGACTTTCTCTTGCGTAGGGAGCAAGAGACCAAGGAAAGAGTGGCTGCATTTCTGTCTCTACATATTTGTCTTGAGACGACGGCCAGCAACAGTAGGACCCCAGATATGAACATGGTTAGGGCCAAAACACATTTGGCTATCTTTGTCAAGGACCTGTATGGCTTTGATAAAGCCAGACGCGCATGCAGTGAGTTCGTGTTTGCCTCGGTAGCAGTAAAGCACGAACCCAGGAAGCTGATAGCTTCCAGTATCAGGGGTAAAGACCTCTTCCCAAGCAAAGTGGTCAAAGAAGTTCTGGACAAGGCCGCCACGGAGAATAGAAATCTTCTCCAGAAGTGGGGCATGTCAAAGAAGAGGAAGTCTTCCCCGGATGAGGGTCCCCAGCCTAAAAGGAAGACTAAACGACCTAGGTTGCCCTCTCGCCCTTTCAGACAACAGCAACAACAACAACTTCCTGCAGCTCCCATGACCGTGATGCCCCAGATGGTGGCTCAGCGTCAACCGTCATATCAGATGGTGCCTCAGCAGCTGGTTGCCCAGTCACCAGTGTTCAACCCTGGGTTTGAGAGGCAGACCACTACCTTTCGCCCCAAAGGTAGAGGGTCTAAACGGGGCTCCTCTAGATACCCCCAAGAGGTAAGGTTGGTAAGGGAGGACGCGGTAAAGGAGGTAAATCCTCCGGAGACCAGAAGCAGTGAGTTGCTTCAGGTGGGAGGGAGACTCCAGCAATTTCAGGATCGTTGGACCTTCAATCCTTGGGCCCACAGCCTAATCAAGAACGGACTTGGATGGAGCTGGAACGAGGTTCCACCACCATTCCCTCAGTTCTTCCAACACTCTACCCCCGTCCTGGAAGAATACACCCAAGAACTTTTGAGCAAGCGGGTGATAAGGAAAGCAGTCCATTAACTTCCAAGGAAGGCTATTTTGTGTTCCCAAGTAGGACTCAGGCAAACTCAGAGTCATCCTGGATTTGTCGCCACTCAACAAGTTCATGGAAAACTACAAGTTCAGGATGTTAACCCTTCAACACATAAGTACCCTTCTACCAAAAGGGGCGTACACGGTCTCGATAGACCTGGCAGATGCCTACTGGCGTATTACAGTCAACCGCCCTCTCTCCTCTTACCTAGGATTCAAGCTACAGAAGAAGTACGTCTTCAGAGCCATGCCCTTCGGACTAAACATAGCCCCAAGGATCTTTACAAAGCTTGCAGACACAGTCGTTCAACAACTATGCCTAGAAGGTGTCCAGGTAGTAGCGTACCTGGACGATTGGCTGGTGTGGGCAGCATCCAGGACGGAGTGTATGCAAGCTTCCAACAAAGTGATCCAGTTCCTGGAACATCTGGGATTCAAGATCAACGTCAACAAGTCTCGACTATCTCCAGCTCAAGAGTTTCAATGGCTCGGAGTCCATTGGAACTTACAGTCTCTCTATTCCCCCAGGGAAGAGGAGAGAGGTAGCAGGATCTGTCAAGAGACTACTGAAATCTGACTGGATCTCAAGACACCAACAGGAAAGAGTACTGGGCTCTCTCCAGTTTGCATCAGTGACAGACCCAGTGCTAAGAGCACAAATAAAAGATGCGTCAGGAGTCTGTAGAAGATAAGCATCAAACGCTCGAAGAGATCTAAAAAGACCAATACCGACCCTACTACGATCACTTCTCAAGCCATGGTCGAAGGCCAAGATCCTGAAGAGGACCGTGCCCTTGCACCCACCTCTACCATCAGTCACCATCCATACGGATGCCTCGAAGAAAGGATGGGGAGGTCACTCCCATCAACAGAAAGTTCAAGGGACTTGGTCTTCCCTATTCAAGACCTTCCACATCAACTTTCTGGAGGCCATGGCAGTCTTTTTGACACTGAAGAAACTCTCCCCTCGCAAGTCAGCCCATATAAGACTGATCCTGGACAGCGAGGTGATAATGAGATGTTTGAATCGTCAAGGCTCGAGGTCACCCCAAATCAACCACGTGATGTTGTCCATCTTCCGCTTGGCAGAAAAGAAGAGATGGCATTTTTCAGCAGTTCACCTCCAAGGGTTCCGCAATGTGACGGCGGACGCTCTATCCAGGCTCACGCCGATAGAGTCAGAATGGTCCCTAGGCGCAGACTCATCCTCCTTCATCTTACGTCAAGTCCTGAAACTGCAGATCGACCTCTTTGCGATGAGCGACAACAAGAAGCTACCTCGTTATGTGGCCTCATACGAAGACCCTCTAGCGGAAGCGACGGATGCCATGTCCCTCGATTGGAACAAATAGAACCGGATCTACATGTTCCCGCCTACCAATCTCCTAATGAAGGTCCTCATCAAGCTGAGATCCTTTCGGGGAACGGCAGCTCTTGTGGCTCCCAAGTGGCCAAAGAGCAACTGGTTCCCTCTAGTATTGGAACTGAAGCTGAGGCTGGTCCCTCTGCCAGACCCAGCACTGTCTCAACAGGTCCAGAAGTCGACTGTCTTCGCTTCATCACAGAGAACCCAAAGCCTTCATCTCATGACTTTCTCTCCTTAGTAGTTAAGAAAAGATTTGGGATCTCGAAAGGCAGTATAGACTTCTTAGAAGAATACAAGTCTAAGTCAACCAGAAGACAATATGAATCGTCTAGGAAAAAGTGGGTTGCTTTCATTAAAGCAAAAGGACCAAAAGTAATCTCAATGGACTTCTGTCTGTCCTTCTTTATACGCCTTCATGAACAAGGTCTGGCAGCCAATACGATAACTACATGTAAGTCAGCTCTGACTAGACCTTTACTCTATGCCTTTCAAGTAGACTTGTCAAACAACATCTTTAACAAGATCCCTAAGGCATGTGCTAGACTTAGGCCTGCAGCCCCTCCGAAGCCCATTTCATGGTCCCTAGATAAGGTCCTACACTATGCTTCAACAGTGAACAATGAGGATTGCTCCCTGATAGATTTGACTCAGAAAGTCATTTTCCTGTTTGCTTTAGCCTCAGGGGCTAGAGTTAGTGAAATAGTAGCCTTATCCAGAGATGAGGGCCTTATTCAGTTTACAGAAGCGGGTGAACTGAATCTTTTTCCTGATCCAACATTCCTCGCTAAGAACGAGCTGACCACTAAAAGGTGGGGTCCCTGGAGAATCTGCCCTCTGGAGGAAGATGCCTCGCTGTGTCCAGTTGAGTGTCTAAAGGAATATCTTTGAAGAACTTCAGACTTCAAGGGAGGCCAGCTCTTTAAAGGAGAAACTTCAGGATCAAACGTATCCCTAAAACAACTGAGGGCGAAGATCACCTATTTTATTCGCAGAGCGGATCCTGACAGTACACCTGCAGGTCATGATCCAAGGAAAATCACTTCATCACTGAATTTCTTTCAGTACATGGATTTTGAGCGTCTTTGCTCATACACTGGATGGAAGTCATCCAGAGTATTCTACAAACACTATGCAAAGCAAGTGCATGAGATTAAGCGATTCGTGGTGGCGGCAGGTAGTTTGCTAAAACCTGTCGTCTAGTGCTGCTACGAACAGTGAATCGATTGGGACTTTCGATTAACAAGGTGAAGGTATTGACACCTTTTAAGTGCAATACTTTGATTTGAGTGTCTCCAAGGGGACACTAAGGACTGTTCTAATTAGATGAGGTGAAGAAACATATAGATATCACTAGTGCCGTGTGTACTTACAGTGTGAATAGACATTAACATTATGAAAATTCATATTGGAAAATTTATCAGATTTTCAAATTGCTGTGGCGTCAATTAATTAACCTTTCCCTTTCAGGTAAAAACAAGAATTTTCTATGTTTAATTTCCTTTTTATGTTTCTCATTATATATACAAGTATGTATACTATACCTGTTATGTCATATTGGTCAATTCTTGCCAATAAATTATCAATGGGTATTTGCGTCTTATTTCGCCCTACCATTGAATTACAATAAAAATACAATAGAGTTTGCTTACCCTTCTATAAAACTGCATATATTTTATCATGAACAAAAAATGTAGCTCTACCCTTGTTTTGACAAATAATACAACATTATGTAATAATGGTTGTTTCAATATGTAATACATACAGAGACCTGTATGTAGGAATACTATGTTTGTTCTGATACTATATGCAAACCTTGAGACCTCCTTTCTCAAGTCTAGTATGACTTCCCTGCAGGAGGCAGGAAGCACTAACATGGTTTATGCTTAGCAGTAATGACGTATAACGGTAACGCCATATGTCTCAGTGGTCTGGATGACCAAGAGGAAAAATTCTCCCAAGTTTAAGGCACTTTTAAAAATCCTCAGATACAGTACTTTCTAGTAATTCTCTGGTAAGCTTCCATCAGGACGACATGGCTTGAGCCCAAAAAACGGATTTTGAGCGAAGTGAAAAATCTATTTTTGGGTGAGATAGCCATGTCGTCCTGTTGGACTCGCCCTCCTTTTCGATGGAAAAGGCCTTGGCAGGATCCCTCCCGAAACTAATATATCTGTAGCACCAGGCTCAACGCTACAAGGAATAGTTCGCTGGGTTGACTACAGCGCCATCTAGATACCCTTCAGTAGTATGAGAGGAAAGGGTACCTTGATAATGGCTCCGCTTCTAAATTTGCCACTTTCCCCCTCAAAGCGAAAACACTATTCGGGGTGAAGATTGCTGTGTCGTATCAAGCATACATCCCCTGATTATGCGACATCCTTGAAAGAAATTTAAGGATATTCGCGCCAGGAGTTAGAATTCTGGAGACCTAATGGTTAAATTCTCTGGGAATATCACTGTAGCCAAATATCCCTTAGAAAGCTACCTTAAGGAACCTTCCATCAGGACGACATGGCTGTCTCACCCAAAAATAGATTTTTCGATTCGCTCAAAATCCGTTTACTTGGTGATTATTTAAAAACAATAATGCTATTCGGACAAAATACTTCCAATCAATCAGCTACTAGAAAAAACTTCCGAGCTAAACGGGCACCCCTGTGAGTGAGTAAAATTGTGCCTCAATAAAAAAAATGAGAATAGGGAGAGGTTTGATGGGAGAATTACCCTACTCTTGGTTTCTGTGGATGGTGAATGACTATCATGAATAGCTAAAGCAAACAGTTCTAATTTTTCATTGGGTAGCTATGGTCTACATTGGATTATAACAAAACCACTTGCATAAATTAGTGACATTTGGGTAATCATGTAATGTATAAAATGATATTTGAAGTTGTCAACTTAAAATTCACTTTATAGTAACTTTGTTATTCCTGATGACGTTGCTTTAATATTCCAATTCTTTTCTTAGGAATCATTGTGGTATATGAAATGCTATTTGTTCTATCCCATTCCTTTCAGTAACTTATCGTATTCATTAAAATGAAAAAATATATACTGTTACAGAACCTGTGAATCAACTGTTAATGAGTTTCAGATTACTAGTTAACCCCGAAAATTACTTCATAATAATTTTTCACAGTTAAACAAACAACCATTCAATATGTCTTATAAATTTTCTTTTCCTTAGGAGGTGAAGTTCCAGGCTGTATTCGTGTATTTGATGACAAAGGTGAAGTGTATAACATCTTAAGATTTACGTCAGGAGATTGCTACTCTCCACCCACAAATCCATATGGTTCTTTAGATGTCAGTGGACCAAGAAGAATGGACCTTGGAACCAACATGTTAGTAATCTAGTAAAGTACTTACCATTAAATGTTGAGAATATTCTGTCAGCCTACAGCTGTTCTTAGTCCTTTGCAGATAACTTTCTCATTAGAGAAAATAAAGTAGATAGTAATTGCAGCTTTTGAACAGGGGAAAAGGGATAAATTATGGGCAACCTGATCTACTCGAGGTTTTATAAAATCAAAAGAAAAATTGAAGAAAAAATGGGCTTTACCCTAAAGGAGTCTATAGTTTTGCATCTTGTAGGATGGAAAATTATAAATCAAGGTAGATAGAAGCAGGAAGATGACATAGCTTAATAGTAGAAATTTGAATTCGTATCTGAAGGCTAATACTTTCAACAAATGTATAGTTCAGTTCATCCAAATCACTCTATTAGGTTAGTGATTCTCAACCCCCTCATAAGTATAAGTGACATTTTATCTGATGAAAAGACTCAAATTCAAGCTTTACTTGACTCAATATGAGTCAATAACCTGAAGAAAAGAACACTAAAATAAAAGTAAGCTAGCATTGCTGGATAAAATATACTTACTGCACATACTGTACTTAACCAGTAAGAATTTTTGAAACAGTTTGAGGAAGTTCCTCAGTATTGTAGAAAGAACTGTCTGGCTTATTTAGACAAAACCGGTAAGCAATTGGAAATAGACTATTCAACAAACAGGCAAGCCATGGACACTTCTCAACCCAAACACATGAAACAGCCAAACTAGAACAAAACTAAATTGTAATTATGTAATTACTTGGATGTAAGGAAATTTTCCTTGATATTATCTCTAGATGGAATCAGGATGTAATTGCTTTTTCCTGATATACAGTACCCTTTCGTATGCTAAAGAATTGCTTCACATTGTGAACTCTTGTATGATAATGAATCATTGATAATAAAAAAGAAACATGATTGGAATATAAAAAACCACTGTCTTTCCCATCTTTTTTTTTTTTTTTGCTGCACTACAGATATCAGACTCAGGATCTATCGGGTGATAGAGAATTGCAAAATACAGGAAACGAAGAAATATCTTATTCTTCACCAGAGATGTTCACTCAGGCACCTCTTTACATAGCTCAGCCTTACACTCCAAGGTAAGTTACCTTATGCCATTTTACTAAAGTATTTATTTCTATGAAACGTTTGAGGTTCACATGGCTTCATCCTTAGAGCTTCGATTATGTCAACACCTCATCCTTATCATCATCATCTCCTCCTATTCCTATCCACGCAAAGGGCCGTAGTTAGTTTTTCGCTAGTCGTCTCTATCTTGAGCTTTTAATTCAATACTTTTCCATTTATCATCTCATCATCATCATCTCCTATGCCTATCGACGCAAAAGGCTGTAGTTAGATTTCGGTAGTCGTCTCTGTCATGAGCTTTTAAGTCAATACTTCTCTATTTATTATCTCATACCTCACACTTCATAGTCCTTAGCCATGTAGGCCTGGGTCTTCCAACTCTTCTAGTGCTTTGTGTAGCCCAGTTGAAAGTTTGGTGAACTAATCTCTCTTGGCGAATGTGAAGAGCATGCCTAAACCATCTCCATCTACCCCTCACCATGGTCTCATCCACATATGGCACTTGAGTAATCTCTCTTATCATTGCATTTCTAATCCTGCCCTGCCATTTAACTCCCAATATTCTTCTGAGGTCTTTGTTCTCAAATCTACAAAATCTGTTGGATATTGTTTCATCGACATATCATGACTCATGTCCATACAGTAACACCGATCTCACTAAACTAATATATTGCCTGATTTTTTAAAATAATTTCAGGCTATTTGATTTCCAAATTTTACTTAATCTACCCATTGCCTGATTTACTTTTTTCAATCTTTCATTAAACTTCAATTCTAAAGACCCTGTATTAGAGATCATAGTTCCTAGATATTCAAATGATTCCACCTCATTAATCTTTCTCCTACCAGTGAAATTTCATCTTTCATTGCATATTCTGTTCTCACCATCTCTGTCTTTCTACAGTTTATCTTGAGCCCAACCTCTTGTGATACTTCATCCTTTTGGTAAGCAAACTTTGCAAATCCTGTAGAAATTTGCTAATAAGGACAGCATCATCAGCATACTCTAGGTCTGTTAATTTCATCTTACCAATCTAGTCCAATCTTTCTCCTCCATCCCCAACTGTTCTATGCATTATAAAATCCATGAGGAGGATAAATAACAGGTGACAACACATTCCCTTGGAGTACTCCACTGTTCACTGGAAATTTATTCCACAGGACTTCACTAACCTTAACTTTGCACTTGATTGATTTGAAATTCTCTGGCATCCAGACATTGAAGGTCATTGACACCGATATCATGTATTATAGATAAAGATCAAAAGAATATTCAATTAAAACCAGAAAAATAATTGTCATAGAAGTTAAATAGAATGAAGAAGACCGGCTTCTGATATAAGTTTAAAAATGCCACTAGCATTGTACGACACATCATGTCCAAGGTCGTTGTCAAGAATGAACCTGCCATCTTTACCCCGAGCCTCAAACATATATTTATTTCTTTCTGTGCTATAAGCGGGGCATTCAGTCAACAAATACCTCACTGTCAAGGGTATCAAACAGTCGTTGCAATATGATTGTTGTTGGCCAGCCAGAAGAAATTCATGTGTTATTCGTTTGTGACCAATGCGGAAACAACAAAGAGTAGTCTCCCACTTTGGGGGCATCCCATTATATATCCAAGGGGATATAACAATCGCAATTTCTCTCATCTTATTTCCGGTTAAACTATCCCAATGCGGTTGCCAAGTGAAAAAAATAAAATTCTTAACTACTGGTAAAAATCATTGCAAAGAATGGGATACCTTCTTGGTAGCAACTCGGCTGCAGCACTCTTTGCCAGTGAATCGGCCTCTTCATTTCCAGATACACCTATGTGTGCCAGAACCCTGCAAAATCGAACTGTTATACCTTTCAGGCCAATAATTAAAAGCCACTCTAAAATCTTCAAAACTAAGGGGTTACTAGAATTAAAACCTTCTAAAGCTTGAAGGACACTTCTTGAGTCACTATAAATGGTAGAAGAATTGCCCCCTCTTTTAGCGCTATGTTCTCAATAGCGGTTAGTATGCCGTATAATTCAGCAGTAAATATGGAAGAACTACTTTATATTCCAAATCCAATGCCAGCATCAGATTTGGAGCTATCGGTATATATAAAAGTTGATTCCATACTATGCTCATGAACAGACTTAATCATATTTATATGTGTAAGAGAAACTCCATATTAACGCAGGACTCTCCGCAAAATTGGCTGGTGCACACTGTCAAAGAATTTTTCATAGTCCTCAAATGCCATCGAAAGAGGATTTCTATATTCTACACATTGCTGTACAACATGCAGCAAGATGAAAATTTAGTCAGTACAACTTCTACCTTTTATAAATCCTGCTTCTTCATCTCTCAGGTTTTCATCAATCTAGCCTCTTTAGAATGAGCATTCTATATATTTTCATGACAAGAGACATAAGTGTGATGCCTCTGTAATTATTCCAATCAGTCAGATCTTTTTTTTTTTTTGGCAATTTTCACAAACACTCGTAGCTCCCATTCATCAGGTTTTGTCTCTTCATGCCACGTTCCATAAAATAATCTTGTAAGTATTCTGAGAGTCTGTGACGAGCCGAGAGAAGGTTGTGACTCAAAGACAGGATGAAAGCAACTGAGTAACTTTATTACAGACACTCGCCTTTATATACAAAAACTCAATGCAACAGGAAATTTCTTGTTCAACCGATACTGTACCGGTTAACAGTTAACGGTGAGAAAAACAGACACATTATTTCAGGTTCAATGCAACAGGAAATTTCCTGTTCAACTGATACCACACCGGTTAACAGTTAACGGTGAGAAAAAGATACATGTTATTACAGGTTCTTTTTAGTGCGAGGGGAGAGCCAAGATACAAAGCATAATATATACAAAAAATGAAATGTTGTTACTATGTATGATCGTGTGATACACAGTTGGTACATGGCTGCCCCCCTAAAAATGACATACTGTAAATGTTAAATAGGGCACCCTGATCTAGAGAGGCGAACTGTATGCGGGTCATCTGGCAGGAGATAAGCAGGTTTTAGACGATCAATGGAGACCCAGTCTTCTTTGCCACGAATGTTTAGTAGGAATGCTTTCGGACTGCGTCGGATCACAAGATAAGGGCCCGTGTAAGGGGGCGTTAGCGGTGGCTTGTTAGTGTTGTTGCGCAGGAAGACGTGCGTTGCAGAGTGCAAGTCTGTCGGTATGTGATGCTTCGCTGGGGGCTTGTAAGTCTGGTGGCATGGAGTAAATTTTCCCATGACGTGACGTATGCGCTGGAGATCGTCGGAGGAGGTTGTAGAAGGAAAAAATTTGGCAGGGATGACCAACGGGTCGCCATACACCATTTCAGCTGCCGAGATATCGAGGGTGTCTTTAGGAGTGGTCCTTAGTCCCAGGAGGACCCAGGGAAGCTGAGTAAACCAGTTGGAATCCTTGCAGCGGGACATCAAATCTGCTTTGAGGGTGCGATGAAAATGTTCAACCATTCCCTTGGCAGCGGGGTTGTAGGCAGTTGTTTGATGTAGGGTGATGCCCAGGAGATTCGCTAATGATGTCCAATTTTGAGAGGTGAAAGTGATACCCCTGTCAGAAGTAATATGCTCAAGGATACCAAATCTTGCAATCCATTCTGAGAGTAAGGCAGATGTACATGAGGCAGACGTTGCAGTTTCCATGGGAATGGCTTCAGGCCAACGAGTGGAGCGGTCGATGATGGTAAACAGGTAACGATGTCCTTGTGATGTGGGTGAAGGGCCTACAACGTCGACGTGATTGTGTGAAAAACAACGCTGAGGTTGAGGAAAGGTGCCCACTACTGAATCTGTGTGTCAGTGTACTTTGGAAGTTTGGCAAGAAGTACAGGCGCGGACCCAATCCTTAGCATCCTTAGAAATGCCGTGCCAAATGAACTTCATCTTCAGCAGCTGTGCAGTAGAACGGCACGAGGGATGTGAAAGGCCATGAATGAAATCAAACACCTGCTGGCGCATGGGAGCATGAATCCAAGGTCGCGGTCTACCAGTACTAACGTCACAGAGGAGGGTGGTGTTGGAGTCTTTGAGGGGGAAGTATTCCCAACAGAGGGACGTGCAGGATGTCCTACATGCTTGATACTCTGAATCCTGTCGTTGGGCTTCAGCCAAGGTGTTGTAATCCAATCCCAGTTGAACTGCAGCCAACTTGTTTCTTGACAGGGCATCGGCAATGGGATTCATTTTCCCAGGTACGTATTGAAGTGTGCAATTGTATTCAGCCACGGCAGAGATATGTGGGCGTTGACGGGCGGACCAGGAGTCAGACTGTCGTGTGAAGACGTGCACCAGAGGCATGTGGTCTGTGCAAATGACTAAGGGCATACCTTCTAAGAAATGGTGAAAGTGACGGACAGCCAAGTGCACTGCCAGCAATTCGCGATCGAAGGTAGAATAACCCGATTCTGCCTTGAACAGTTTTCTGCTGAAGAAGGCCACTGGACGGGGCGAGCCATTGACCACCTGCTCGAGTACTGCACCAATAACGACATTGCTGGCATCGGTGGAGAGAAGGAGAGGGGCATGTGGGATAGGAAAAGTGAGAGCCGCAGTGATTGATAGGGCCTTTTTTGCATTGCAGAAGGTCGCTTCTTGAAGGGGACCCCACTTCAGGTCCTTTGGCTTGCCCTTGAGGGAGGCGTAGAGGGGAGCAAGAGTGGCGGCAATGGCTGGCAGAAAACGATGATAATAGTTGATCATGCCCAAGAATTCATGCAGAGCTTTGACGGTCGAGGGCACAGGGAAGTCCGAAACGACTGGTACCTTCTCAGGGAGGGGATAGACTCCTTCAGGAGTGATGCGGTGCCCTAAGAACGACACTTCGTTGGCGCCAAAGGTACACTTGTCGTACCGGACTACAAGGCCGTTTTGTTGTAGGCGGTCGAGCACGGTGAGCAGGTGACGGAGGTGTTCCTCTCTTGAGGAGAACACAAGTATGTCGTTCACATAACATACACAGAAGGGGAGGTCCCCTAAGATGCCATCCATGAGACGTTGAAACGTGGCCCCAGCATTATGAAGGCCAAAACAGGAGCAATTGAAGGTGTATGTACCAAACGGAGTGGTGATGGCAGTCTTAGGGATGTCTTCTGGGTTCATAGGCACCTGATAATACCCCTTCAGGATGTCAAGCGTAGAGAAAACCTTCGCTTTTTGCAGGTTGGAGATCACTTCGGCGATGTTTGGGAGGGGGTTGTGATCCGGTTCTGTTTGCATGTTCAGGCGCCTGTAATCCCCGCATGGACGGAGGGTGCCGTCTTTCTTCAGAACGATGTGTAAAGGTGACGACCATGGGCTGGAGGCCTTTCAGCAAAGGCCCATTTCCTCCATTTCGGCGAACGTCTGTTTGGCGGCTGCCAATCGTTCCGATGCCAGACGTCTGAATTTTGCGAAGACTGGGGGTCCTGTCGTCTTAATATGGTGATAAATACCGTGCTTGGCAGGAGCCGTGGGCGTTTAGCGAAGCTCTGGACGGAAAACTTCCGGTTACGACCTGAGGAGATGGACGTAGGCATCCGTGGGTGCGCTGATGTGGAGAACGAGGTTGGAGGGGGTGGGTTGAAGAGATGTCGACAAGTACGAGTCTGCGTTGACCAATCGTCGGTGGGCGACATCGACCAGAAGGTGGAAATGAGAGAGGAAATCCGCACCGAGGATTGGCAATGTGACGTCAGCAACGAGAAACTTCCAATTAAATTTACGGTTTCCAAACGATAATGTGAGGTTCTCGTAACCGTAGGTGAGTATCGCAGATCCGTTGACACCTACCAAGCGGACGTCGGCAGTCGTAGACAGACTACGTCTTGTTCTGAAGAGTTCCCTTGGCAAAATGGAACGACAAGCACCCGTGTCTACCAAAAATTGCACGCCCATTCCTACATTTTGTAAAAAGAAAAGATTAGAAACACGGGAGACCACCATCACGAGCGATGACCTACTTACATGTTTTTGGCCACTGACAATCCTTGGCACATTTCCTCGCGGTTGCCCCAAATCTGGTGTGGTAGTAGCAAAACTTCGGCGGATGGGAGGTAGTAAGTGGCTGTAGAAGTTGTTGGTTGGGGTGCGAGCGTGTGGTGGGTGGTGGGTGGCTTTGTCGCTGCTTCGGCACGTCACGGGGTAGGCGTGTATGTCCTACGGCATTCACACCAGCTTCGGTTGACGTTGAATAGGCGTCCTCTTCGTTAGGAGTGGAGGCGTTGATGGAGGTCTTGAAGTGGCTGTCCATAAGGGCGTCGGCTTTGGTCATCAAGTCCTTTATGGGTAACCTGTCGACATCGGGTATGGCAGCGCGTACAGGTTCGGGTAAACGTCGTATACAAAGGGCACGAAGTAGGTTCACCTCTCGAGGAGAGCCGTCTGCGGCAGGTTGCAGGCGAGCAATACCGGCCATTTCCCTGACGGCGAGCGAAGCCCTTTGGTCCCCCAACGGTTGTTGAGAGAGCTGAAAAAGCTTTGCTACACGGGTGGCTGGCGACAGCAAGTACTGCTGCAGAAGGTATGTTTTGAGGGCGTTATACGCTATTGGGGTGTCTCCTTATTCACAAAGCCAGTCGGATATTTCTGGGAAGGTGTCCTCGGGTATCGCCGCGAGAACATAATCTGCTTTGGTGGTTGAGCGAGTCACGCCCCTGATGCGAACTGGACTTCTGCACGCTGAAACCAAGCAAATGCCTCTCCACTGGCGAATGACGAAAGTTTCAATGGGGGAGCCGCAGCGCCAACTTCCGTAGAGTACGCCATAGTACCTACGACGATGGGGCGAGGGGGGGTGGAAGGCGGGAGGAGCGAGTCAACTTCCGGGGTCACCAATGTGATGAGCCGAGAGAAGGTTGTGACTCAAAGACAGGATGAAAGCAACTGAGTAACTTTATTACAGACACTCGCCTTTATATACAAAAACTCAATGCAACAGGAAATTTCTTGTTCAACCGACACTGTACCGGTTAACAGTTAACGGTGAGAAAAACAGACACATTATTTCAGGTTCAATGCAACAGGAAATTTCCAGTTCAATACCACACCGGTTAACAGTTAACGGTGAGAAAAAGATACATGTTATTTCAGGTTCTTTTTAGTGCGAGGGGAGAGCGAAGATACAAGCATAATATATATACAAAATGAAATGTCGTTACTATGTACGATCGTGTGACACACGGTTGGTACAAGTTACTTCATTTTCGGCCAATATCATCTCAGCACTTATTCCATCGCATCCAGGGTCTTTCCATCTCTTGAGTTTTTTAATGATATCTTCGATCAAACACACTGAATTCATTCATGGGCACATTAAGGTCTCCCTCAAATTATTCCATTCATATCTCCTATTCATGGCCTCGCTGAAGTGTTCCATCCAATGTTTCCTTTCTTCATCTTCTATTGTTGAAACAGATCCATCTTTCTTTTAGATGGGTATATGCCTCTTCTTTGCCCCAGTAGAGATTTCATTATTATTTCTATGAGCAATTCTTACACCATAGCCACTACTTTGTAATTTTCATTACTTCCTAAAAAACCTTCAACATTCAATTTATGTCTTTGTCTCCTTTTCATAGTAATCCCAAGTACCCTTTGATATCCATGGTTTTCTCCTTGTAACTGCATGCATGTCTCTACCAATTAACTGATATATTTTCATAATTTCACTCCATTCTTCATTAATTGTCTGTTTTTCGTCTCTCAAAGTCTCTCAGACTGTAAAGCAATTCTTACGTTCAATTGCAAATGTTTCACTGTGCTTATCTTCTAGAAGCTTTGTTGTATCAAACCTAGGTAATCTATCTGCTTTCAGTTTTAATTTCAGTGTGGGATTGAGGAGCTGGTGATTACTACGAATATCTGCACCTCTGTAGCTTTTTACATCTATATACATTAAACTTTAAAATTTCATATTTTCCCTCACACACTGTTGCCGTGCCCCTTTGGTATACTATTGCTGTGGATATGGCATTGTATGGCAAGAAGAGTCCATCCTTCAGTATTCTCATTGAGGTCATTGCTGTTGGATGTTCTGTCAGTTTGAGAGAGTGTTTGAGTATTATTATTTTTGTGAACCTCCCCTGATGTTCATATTACTTTTCTCTAGAAGCTTGGCTTACATCAGTGTTTACCATAAAACTAAAAATTTCTTGTTTTCTATTTTTTCAGTAGGCATAGGCCTCTAGTATAGTATTGAGACAATCTAGTAGTTAATGGAAATAACCGCAGTGTGGGTACGCTATACAGGCTTAGTCTTTCAGTCTACTAATAAACTTGTGCTTGATAAGTTGACTGTTTACCTCTCCAAATTATGTAAAGCCTTTTAAATGTATTGTTTAGAGTTTTGAGGTTAATATGCTCTGTAATCTCCAAGGACTTTCCTGTGAAAGGCTATAACAGGTAATCCAATACGGCATACTGTTAGTAGAAAGAAATATTGTCTCCCCTGCTCTAGGGTCAGTGTAACGACCTTCAAAACATGGACTCAGCATAAGGGAGACCCCTAAAGTTTAGACTCACTATAACTTGACACAACACCTCAATTGCTGAAATTTGTCTGCTATGAGTGATGTTATTACTTTACTATGTCATTCCCTCTGAGATAGGAATCATCATCCAAGTTGAGGACAATGTCACAAGTACATCTGTTTGCACCCCACCGCTATCTTCGTATTCGTCACTGTTGAAAGAATGATGACATTATTGTTCAAGTGTAATAGGTAATCATTGACTTACGACTAGGTTAGGTTTCGAGAGACAGGCCCTAACTCAGTCTGGACGTAATAAATCATAAAGTATGAAATTTCTGTAGATACATTATTTTGTGTCATGAAACTGTAATCATCTTAGTCTATTTTATCAATATTTTCTTACCGTATATCATTATTTCATTTTCTAGCTTTATAGGATATCATTTTTTTCATAATGTTTGTTTCAAGTTATTATTAGTTATCAAGTGAATACTCTCTCTCTCTCTCTCTCTCTCTCAGCTGATTTCAGAGAACATTGCATTCTAACAAGTCATGACTGTAGAGAAATGTGTTTTCATTTAATTATTGAGTGGGAACTTGTTGTTCCGGGAAAGTCTCCCTACTTCAAGGCAAAGATCAGCAGGGGAGGAAAAGGAGTACTATCACTCAAGAAACAAACACCCTACTAATAACTTTGATGATGTAGTTCACATACCTTCACTCTAAATGAAAAAAAAAGAAATTGTACTCTGTCCAGAGGGCTGAAAACTCCACATGAGAAATAAAAGTAATTTAATGGCCTACTGTAGCTTTGTCAGGTCTAAGGTTATCTACATTCTTAGGCTCTGTTTCGGCCCCGTCCTCGGGACCCTAGTGAAATGCTGGATAAGAATCTTACGTTAAGTAATTATTGAGACAATGGCAATAGATGGGAGCAGTAATGTATATAAGTAAAGTTAAATTGGAATCTTCACCTTCAAAGCAGTAAGTTAAAGAAGCGTACACTCGCTTATACCAACTTACCTATACCTACAGTGGGTTACTCTCAACATCCCGGGTGCATCTTACCAATACTGTACTATAGATTGGTAGAATTTAAATAATGGGGTTAAAGATACCAATGTTTGTAATCTATTCTAATTAATTTATAACAATAAAGAAGAGAATCAGAGTAATTCAATAATGATTGATTCAAATGGCAAAATTAATAAATGAAATATTAACCACAATTTACAACAAAAAACATTGAAATTGATAAACTGAATGAACACGTCGGATTAACCCTCAAATGGAATAACTAAAATCAAAATCTTATGGTAAATAACTTATGCGGTAGGCTGCTGTGAGGTACCAACATGTAGTCAGTGACCTCAAGGAATTACCAACACACAAAAAAGTAAAATTACATTAATTTGCATGCATGCAGCCCAAAAAATGTAATGCCAGAACATTACCTAAACTTAACTTAAGAGACAAATAGAAACTTATCTAAAGGGTGAATGCCCATTAATTGAACTCACAAGATTTTTTTCTATTCTGGGCGCCCGTGTCCACAGAATGGCGGTCTTCAGTTTTACCTCCCTAGGCCTACTGCACTTGTTTAGCGAGATCAATGGCCCCTTCCTACTTTCCGCCAGTCTGGATCAGAGGTTTGGGCAGAACTGGATGCTTTTCCTTAATAACACTCAAGGTATCTGCTGGTCCTTTTCCTTTGTGGAATCTGGGTCCATTATTGTGCAAGGGGACAGGCTAGAGGGGGAGAGTGGGAGCACGAAGTTGACTCGGGGGCAATTGACCTTGGCAGTAACGTTTAGCACTGTGGCCTGTAATTTTGTGAGGTCGAGTTCAGGTCGGCCACGTCCAGCTTCCCTCCCTCAACAACAGCGCATCTCTATGTGTAGGCCAGTGGTCTTGAGGTGCCATCTCTAATTTAGGACAGGCTTGAAACACTTGTGGTTTGTGAGTTTTAAGCAATACGCTTATTTAGAATACAAGGATAAATCTTGCAATTCCAGGGGACAAAGATAATCCTAACTCTAAACATTTGGCTTACAAAATAAAAACTAAAACTAAAAGGCAATTAGCAAGTCTGGCTTACGTGTGTGGACAACCATACCTCTAGAATAGCAGGCTTGAGTTGTAGTAGAGAGAAATTTAAAGTACCTAAATACTTAAGGTAAAATAATGAATACAAAAATATTTATCTCGAGACACTCGCTTAAGAAAGAATCATCACTCACATTTTCCATGCCGTGATGTAACGAACAATAACAATGTCTGCCTATAAGCATTTTTTTAAAATTCTATTTTTGGGCTCAGGGCATGTCATGCTGATGGAAGGGTTCCTATGGGTAGCCTTCTAAGGGATATTTGCTACAGTGATACTCCCAGAGAATTAAACCAAAGGTCTCCAGGATTCCAACTCCTGGCACGAGTACCCAATAAAGGATATCGTATAATATCAGGGGACATATTCTAGATACGACACATTGCAATCTTCACCCCGAATAGATTCAATGCTTCGATGCAAAGGGGAAGAGTGGCAAAAGAAAGGGGTGCCTTTCTAGGTACCTGGTGGATCTTCTTCCCTACTACTACCGCGATGCCATTCCTATTCTTGTAGCCTGCTAAGATTTTTGTGCTCTCCCTTACCCTGGTGTTTTTTTTTTTTTTTTTTTTTTCAAGTTTTGGACCCTATTTTCACCATGCAATCTCCAGCATCCTTGTCATCTGGAAAGTTGAGTATTAATTCTTTCGTGGGTGTATTTTGGTCTCCCTTTTCACAGTTAAATTCAATAATTTAAGTGTGTTCTTTCACCAGTATTCTGACAATCACCCTGGCTTGCTAGGATGATTGCGTTACCGGCAGGTGTTCTACCGGCGGCAGTTAGTTCCTTCGTCTCACTACCACCTTTCTCTCTTTCTTTCGGTTAGCGCCGTCAGGTACTAACCCAGAACCGGCAGTGACTGCCGGCAGACTACTGTATATAATTATACAGTAGTACATATGTTTTCTAACATCTTCTGTGTTCCCTATCGTAGACGATTGTAGAGACCATGATATTTTGTTTGAGGTTGAGTAATCCCTTAACACCCAGATGGTTTTCCTTGATCATCGGGGATTTACAATACCCGAACGGTATTAATACATTACTACAGGTGGATAATGTTGGTATAAACTACTTAATAACTCTAACTATAGTTTCTAGAGTTTCTCTACCTTGTATCTTCCCTATCAGGGAAACTGAATATTAATACTGACGGAGGTCTCAGCAGTAGCATGGGAGAGGAAATTCAGATATGTGTCTTTTCTTATTTCCTTTCAAGCTTACTATCCTAAGCTACCATATGCATTAGTGATTACTATTGTTATTATACACTGTATGCTTTTATATCACTGGTATATAAAACAACATACACATGAAAAGTATTTCTCTTTACAAGATGACGCTACAGGGAAGTACGGAGCGATGTTCTACAACCACAAGGGGAGGGACTTCTGTGGCCACAAGATGTGTAGGTCTCATGCCCTGCTGCATCGTCACAGGGATCCTGAAGTATTGGGACCCAAAGGGTTGCTCCATCTGCTCAACCCTGTTGGCCAATGGTTTCTGTGAAACCCCTCTAGTTACCCTAGAGGCTAGGGACACAGCGAGTGATACCCTTCACAAATGGGTAAGGGGGTTCCAGAAGAACTCACCAGGACTATACCTACCCAATGACTCCCTGAGGTGCCTACTCTTCCCCTTCATCCAGCTGAAGGTCGACTCAGACATCAACAAGGTCCTAGAGGGCATGGACATCCATCAAGAGAGGATGTCAGAAGTGTGTTCCGACACTCAACAGGACCTACTGCAAGGTATCCCTGAAGAGGACGAGGATCCTCCCCAAGTGAAGGAAGAAGAATCCCTTTCAACAGCGCCATACAACCCCCAGTTTGCCGTGGCCGCATATCAACCACTGCCTTCAGCGTCCTCTGCTCCAACTCCACAACCTGTTGCTCAGGCTAATGCGGGTGAAGAGATTCTGACATCTCTAAAACGCATGATAGAGTCATTCCAACAGGAACAAAAAGCTATGCAGGAATCGTTCAGGAAGCAGCAAAGGACCATGCAGGAGAAGATCGACCGTCTCAGAACCACCAGGGGCACTTCTAAGAAGCCTCTTAGAGTGTCTGATCTCCCTCATTGCTCTGAAACTAATCCTTGGAGGTACGCATATGCCCATGATGGATGGGAAACTGTTCGTTTCCGAGAAGTTGGGGCCAGATAGATCAAAGACCTTGAGTTCTGGCCTAACTTCTCCTCTTATCCCGAGTGCTATGTGAGACTGCGGGACAAAAATGCGACCCGAGAAGAAACGGTCCCTAAAGAGGTCATCGTGTTTGAACACGATAAGGCGCAGGCCATCCTCCTGAAGACCCTGAAGGGACCCGGATATATCAATTCCAAAGTCTCGGCACTGAGCAAGAAGCACCCCACCTTTCTTGCACCTTCCTCAATCTCATTTCCCTTTACGGAGAAAGCACTAGACTTTGACGTCAAGGCTGCCGACGAGGGAAAACCCTGCCCGACTCTAGAAGAATGTAAGCCATTCTCTCTCGCACTGCCTACTTGCAAAGAAAAGTGGAAGGATGTCCACCTAACCTTCTCTGTCTCCAAACTAGACCTGGAGATCGCAGGACAGCAGTTCAACGAGAACCTTCCTAAGTTGCTAGACCATCTTCGGAGGAAGGAACAGGAGTCATAGGAGAGACTTGCAGCCTCTCTCTCTCATCAGAACTGCTTGGAACTAAATGCAAGCCAACATAATGCCCCAGAAATCTTCCTCTTTCTGGCCAAGTCTCACATGGGTACCCTTGTGAAAGACCTTTACGCTTTCCTCAGAGCGAGGAGAGCTTGCAGAGAGTTCATCCTGGCTGCAGCAACCATCAGGCACGAACCAAAGAAGCTGATTTCCTCGAGCATCTGGGGTAAAGACCTCTTCCCACAGGAACTGATCCAAGAGGTCATTGCGAGGGCAGCAACGGAGAACAGGAACCTTCTCCAAAAGTTGGGTATGTCTTCGAAGAGGAAATCTTCTACGGAAGGAGGTCCCCAACCCAAGAACAAGAGGGCAAGGAGACCACGAAGACTGGCACAAATCCCCGCCATGACCATGACCACAATGCCTCAGACCACATTCCAGATGGTCCCTCAACAACTGGTAACCAAATCACCAGTCTTCAACCCTACCTTTGAGAGGCAGTTGACTTCCTTTTGCCCAAGCCAGAAAGGAAAAAGTCCTAAGAGAAGTTCCTCAGCAGGTAAATTCTCTCGAACTGAGGAGGACGTGGTTGCGGAGGCAAATCCGTAGGATCCCCCAAGCAATAAGGGGTTCGAGGTAGGGGGCAGACTCCATCACTTTCGGGATCACTGGACCTTCGATCCCTGGGCCCAGAGCCTAATTACGAATGGTCTCGGGTGGAAATGGAGCAGAATTCCACCCAGCTTTCCAGAATTCTTCCAACACTCTACCCCCTTGTTGGAAGAATATATCTCAGAACTCTTGAACAAGAAAGTGATAAGGAACGCGAAGTCCATCAAATTTCAGGGAAGGCTGGTTTGTGTTCCCAAGAAAGACTCAGACAAACTCAGAGTCATTCTAGACTTGTCTCCACTCAATAAGTTTATCGAGAACAACAAGTTTCGGATGCTTACTTTACAACACATAAGGATCCTTCTGCCAAAAGGGGCATACACGGTCTCAATAGACCTAGCAGATGCTTACTGGTAACTCCTGATGAGTTGTCTTTTCTCCTACCCAGGATTCAGACTACAGAAGAAGAAGTTTGTCTAAATAGCAATGCCCTTCGGACTGAACACAGCCCCAAGGATATTCACAAAGCTAGCAGACACAATCTTCCAACAGCTATGCAGTTCCAGTGGTTAGGAATCCAATGGAACTTAAAGTCACACCACCTCTCCATTCCATCTAAGAATAGGAGAGAAATAGCGGGATCTGTCAGGAGACTAATCCGTCACAAGAGGATTTCAAGACACCAACAGGAAAGAGTCTTGGGCTCTCTTCAGTTCGTAGCAGTGACAGACCTAGTGCTAAAGGCACGTCTAAAAGATGCGTCAGGAGTCTGGAGGAAATACGCATCAAACGCTCGAAGAGATCAACTAAGGTTGACCCCGGCTTTGTTGCGCACGCAATTAAAGCCATGGTCAACAGCCAAGAGTCTAGCGCAGATAATTCCCTTGCAACCACCACAACCATCAGTGGTGATACATATGGATGCCTCCCTGGAAGGTGGGGAGGTCACTCTCACGACAAGAAAGTGCAAGGGAATTGGTCGCGCCAGTTCAAAACATTTCATATGAACATTTTGGAAGCTATGGCAGTATTCCTGACGTTGAGACTATTCCCTCGTAGATCAATACACATCAGGTTGGTCCTGGACAACGAGGTGATTGTAAAGTGTCTAAATCGACAAGGCTCGAGATCACCCCACATCAACCATGTGATGTTAGCCATCTTCTACCTAGCAAGGAAGAAGAAATGGCACTTATCAGCAGTTCACTTACAAGGAATCCGCAATGTGACGGCAGACGCTCTATCCAGGCGAAAGCCCACAGAGACAGCATGGTCCCTAGATGCAGACTCATTCTCCTTCATCTCAGGAAAAGTCCCAGAACTGCAGATCGACCTCTTCGCAACGAACGACAACAAGAAATTATCTCTTTACGTAGCCCCTTACCTGGACCCTCAAGCAGAAGCGATGGATGCCATGTCCCTAGACTGGAACAAGTGGAATCGTATTTACCTGCCTCCACCAACCAATCTCCTGCTAAGAGTCCTCGACAAGCTAAGATCCTTCAGAGGGACAGCAGCGGTAGTAGCCCTAAGTGGCCCAAGAGCAGTTGGTTTCCTATAGTCCTAGAGTTGAATCTGAAGCTGTTTCCACTGCCAAATCCAGTGCTGTCTCAACTGGTTCAGAAGTCGACTGTCTACGCTTAATCCTCAAGAACCAGCAACCTACATCTCATGATTTTTTCGCCGGCAAAAACTTCGGAATCTCAAAAGATAAAGTTGACCTCATCGAGGAGTACAAATCACGTTCAACTAGGAGACAATATGAATTGTCATGGAAGAAATGGGTGACCTTTGTGAAAGCAAGGAAACTGACAGAGATATCAATAGATTTCTGTCCTGCATTCTTCATACACCTCCACGTACAAGGCCTGGCCTCTACTACAATTACTTCTTGTAAATCGACCCTGGCTAGACCACTTCTATAAGCTTTTGAGGTGGACCTCTCAGGTAAAATCTATAATAAGATCCCGAAAGCATGCGCTAGATTCAAGCCTGCAGCCCCACCAAAGCCCATCACGCAGTCTTTGGACAAAGTCTTGCACTATGCTTCGAACCTGGATAGTGAGAACTGTACTCTATAGGATTTAACACAGAAAGTAATTTTTCTGTTCGCAAGCCTCAGGGGCTAGAGTTAGTGAAATAGTGGCCTTATCTAGAAACGAAGGCCATATTCAGTTTCTGGACTCTGGAGAACTAAACCTGTTTCCCGATCCTGCTTTTCTTACCAAGAATGAGCTAACCACCAAGAGGTGGGGTCCTTGGAGAATCTGCCCATTGAAGGAAGATGCCTCTCTCTGCCCAGTAGAGTGTCTTAAGGTCTATCTTCAAAGAACTTTAAACTTCAAAGGAGGACAGCTCTTCAGAGGCGAAACTTTAGAATCGAACCTATCTTTAAGACAACTGAGAGCAAAGCTCACCTACTTTATTCGCAGAACTGATCCTGACAGTACACCCGTGGGTCACGATCTGAGGAAAGTTGCTTCTTTGTTGAACTTCTTTCAACACATGGACCTTGAAAGACTCCGCTCGTACACTGTGTGGAAATCATCCAGGGCCTTCTATAAATATTATGCGAAGCAAGTACAAGAGATAAAACACTTTGTGGTGGCGGCAGGTAGTGTGACTAAACCTGTCGTCTAGTGCTGCGATGAACAGTGGACTGTTTTGGGACTTTACAGTGCATCAGGTTTATGGGTATACTTACCCACTTTTGCAGATCACAACTATGGTTGACACACTGTTCTGTGTAGGTGCATATCTGATCAATACACCAGTGCCGAGTGAACGTGTGTGTTATGGTGTCTTATGCATTTCGATCATCTGACTATGTCAGATAGATTTGGTTTCACATCTCCATTGAGTGGCGTTATTCTGATAATGTATTTGTATATATTTTCTACATGAGAAAATATGCGTTTTTGTGTGTTGTAATGCTGGATCAGATTCATACTTTGCTGTAACTACATTTTATAATTTAGTTGCATAATAGAATACCTAACCGTATTTGCGTCTTATTACTGCTCCCTCAGTTATAAGCTAACAAAGGATGTTAGAGTTTTACTAAAACCCCTTTAGGATGTTCAGATTCTTGAAATCACAATAATGTTTTCTAAAGGAATAACCTTACATTCTTAAGGAAGTAAAGGATATGTTTCAACTCCTTTTTGTTCCAACGGGAAATACAAACCTTGAATCCTTATTGTCGACATCGACATTTCCTTGCTGGGGGCAGGAGGCACTAAACCAGCTCCAGGTCTAGTGGACGTGACAGATCTCTGGAATTTCACATATTGGTCTAGTAGACCAAAAAAGGAAATTTACTCAAGGTGGAAGGCACATGCACAAACCCACCGCTAATTGTAATTTCAAGACAATTCTCTAGTATACTTCCATCAGCACGACATGGCCTGAGCCCAAAAAACAGATTTTGATCAAAGTGAAAAATCTCTTTTTGGGTGAGAGGGCCATGTCATCCTGATGGAACCCACCCTGTTGATGATCCCTCCCAAAATTACTTTATATGTGGCCATTTCCGCTTAACGGCAAGAATAGGAATGGCGTCGCGGTAGTAGTAGGGAAGGAGATCCACCCGGTACCTAGAACGGCACCCCTTTCTTTTGCCACTCTTCCCCCCTTACATCGAAGCGTTAAATCTATTTGGGGTTAAGATTGCCCTGTATCGTATCTAGAATACGTCCCCTGATATTATGCGATATCCTTTATTGGATACTCGTGCCAGGAGTTGGAATTCTGGAGACCTTTGGTTTAATTCTCTGGGAGTATCATTGTAGCAAATATCCCTTAGAAGGCTACCTATAGGAGCCTTCCATCAGGACGACATGGCCCTCTCACCCAAAAATAGATTTTTCACTTTAATCAAAATCCGTTTTTTCAATTTTGAGCATTCTAACAAGCAACAATGAGTGAATTTTTATTTTACATTTGGTTGTGATCAGCTGATCTGAAGATCCCACTACAGTATCGAGAATATGACCACGTAAGAATAACAAGGAGTTTTGTTAATGTAATGTCTTAACTTATCTAAATATCTTCATAATAAATATCACATCATCACCAATATGTTATAGGATATCGTAGTTTTTATACAGTTCCTTTATAGCCATTATTATTAGTTATCATATTAGTACTCTCTCTCTCTCTCTCTCTCTCTCTCTCTCTCTCTCTCTCTCTCTCTCTCTCTCTCTCTCTCTCTCTCTGTACGGGTAATTTATTTTTAAAGCTTCATACAGTATTTAAACTTTTAGTTCATTACTAAATCTTCAATTTTATTTAGACGCTGAGTTTGATTGTGCTTTATTAAGGCATGTTTGTATTCTGTTTTTTCCAATTTTAGGAGCATTTTAATAATCAACTATTTCGTACTTTTATTTGTTTACCTTTGGTTTAGCTAATCTCAAGGCCCCACTATTGTATCGAGAATATGTGCACATACAAATAACGGAGTATTATTTACATGATTCTTAACTTATTGAAAATATCTCTGTAATGAATATTATATCAGTACCAGTATGTTATAGGATATTATAGTTTTCATACAGTTTGTTTATAGCCATTATTATTAGTTATATGAATATATCATCTCGTTCGGTATGGGATATTTGTTGAGACATTATTAGAAATACTTGGCATTGGTACCTGTTGTTTTAATAATAGGAATACTTATATGACACTGTAATAAATCGAAAGAAAATCACTCGATTTCCCAACTTGTTTTCTGCCAGAAATGTGACGTCACCAGACATGTGACGTGAACTCGCGACCAAGAACGACGTAATACCTGTTAAAATTCTCATATTCGCAGTAACATTCACGCTGCACGATGATTTCAAATAGTCCCCGCTCCTTTACACTGAGAGTGCTTTGAATTTTCACGTAAGGAAAATCTATTTTTGGGTGAGATAGCCATGTCACCCTGATGGAAGTTCCTCATTAGCAGCTTCTACTTGGGATATTCCTGGGAGTGATATACCAGAGAAATTTTACCTTAGAGATATTGTAAGGACAACGTCCTACAACGCTTGCAGCAACATTATCATCTTTGTATATATTTTTCTGTACATATTATTTATTCAGTCCGGCGGAGAATCATCTACCCTTCATCTCTGTATACATTTCATTATTATATGTCAAGCGTGGGCTTTCATATTTATTGTAATGTTAACTGTAGAAAATACAAATGTCCCGCATTTTTTACCTGTTCGTGGTCGGTCAGTCACCTTGCTACTTTGCCGTCCGCACAGGTCAGTGTACTTTGCCCGTGTCGGAAATAAAGCATCACTCGTCTATGGTCTGTCATCTCGAACCCTCACAACTGGTGACGCCAGAGTTTCCCGTAATGGACTTATAACGGCGATTTAAAAAAAAAAATCGTATGGGCTCGCGACAACTTTCACTTCAATGCCATTAACGGACTAATTACAGCGCAAGTTATTTTGCATTTTGGCATCGGCAAAACTTTGCCATGAAGTTTCCTTTAATGAACTTATAATGGCAATTTTGATAGCAATCGTTTGGGCTTACAACTCCACATACTCCAACGTCATTAACGGACTAATTACGGTGCAAATCAGTTTGTTCTGGCGTTCCCATAAGCAGTTTTGCCATGGCTATTGGCGACTACTCGACTGCTTGGAATTCCTACTCCGTTAACGGACTTAATACGGCTCACTACTGAGTTTCGGAGTGTGGGGTCAGATGACAAATTTAGAACTCGACAGTACCTCACCCCTCGTAACCGAAGGGCATGGCGCGATAACAACACAAACGGCCACACAAATGTCGGTGAGACATAAATTACAGTTGCCTCCCCTCACACCAGACGCATCAACGGTATGATTCTAGTGTGCCGAGTCCCACTTCAGGCTGGCAAACATTACCGATGAGATAATGAAAACAGATATGGTGATGGTAATGTTGACACCAGATGCCTTTAAAAGGATTTCCCCCTGGCTGAAACAGAGGCTGAGACCCATGAGATACAGTGACCTAAAAGAGAAACTGACGGAGATCTGCGACCTCCCGGTACCCCTGAGGGCCCAGCGCGCCCTTGACCTGATGACGACGCCCCTCGGCGACACCTGTCGCTTGGCAGCCTGGGACGAACTGATGGACCTCCTCCAGCTGAATGAGCTCGACAGCGAGGGGCAGCCCAGGGAGATAAGCCTGTCAAGTTAGATCTTCCTCTGTCACCTTCCCCAAAGCATCAGCGCCCAGTTGGAGGGCGCCAAGGACCTGGACACTCCGTCATTGATTGAGAAGGCCAAGAAACTTCACCTGGCAACCCGGGCTGCCAGATATGACTCCACTGCCTCCGTCAACGCTGTCATGGAGTAGACTGAAGATTATCCTGCAGAGCCAGATGAGGTGGGGGTCAACGAGGTCCACAGCGGGAGATTCCAGAACTCCCGCTCTCGTCCCCCGCCACATCGACAGCAGCAGCAACGCCAGCAGAGTCCCCAGAAGGAGCAACGGCATCGACGGGAAGACCACTACCACAAAGGTCCTGACTTAACCAGATGGTGCTATTTCCACCGAGTATGGGGGAAAGAGGCACGGAAGTGCGTCCAGCCATGCACCCATCCAAAAAAAACTAGGTGGGCGACCGCGTCTACAAGCAACCGTGGAGCAGACGAAGCCCGATCACACGGGCTGCTACATCCTGGACGTCAACTCAGGAAAAAGGTTCCTGGTGGATACCGGCGCTACAGTGTCGACTTTCCCACCCTCGAAAGATGACCGCGGCCTTCTATAAGACGACAGGGTGGCCTTGGTCGCCGCAATCTGCAGCCCCATCACCTGTTACGGGACGAGCACAATGAAGATATCCATCATGGGCCGGGATTACAACTGGCCTTTCCTGATCACAGACGTCAAGGTGCACCTCCTGGGCGCCGATTTCCTTGCTCACCAGGGACTGCTGGTAGATGTGTGTTGCAAATGACTAGTTGACCAGGATTCATACTGGTCCCCCCACCTCTCCAGCGGGCCCAGCCTTCCCAGGGTGTGTTCAGTCAAGCCCCACAATACAGCCGCCTGCTGCAGTAATTACCAGAAGTCTTTAAACCGTAGCTTCACCAACTGGAAGGGGTCCCAGCCAAGCATGGAATGTTTCACCATCATCTCAACAACGGGCCCCCCAACCCATTGCAGGTTTAGACGCCTCCCACCGCAGAAGCTACAAGATGCAAAGTGCCTTCCAGGAGATGGAGCTCATGGGAATTTCCAAGAAGGCATCCGGCCCGTGGGCCTCTCCGCTGCACATGGTCAAGAAACCCGACGGGAGTTGGAGGCCCTGCGGTGATTATAGACGCTTAAATCTGGTCACGGCGCCTTACAACTCCCCCTGCCCAATATGTAGGATCTCACCGGGGCCACTATTTTCTCTAAAATGGATCTCCTGAAGTCTTATTTTCAGGTCCTTGTGCATCCCGACGACATCCCGAAGACGGCCATCATCACCCCATTCAGGTCCTACGTTTTCTCCTACGCAACGTTTGGCCTGAGAAACATCGGGGCGACCTTCCAGCGTCTAATGGACAGCATCCTGAGGGAGCTTCCCTTCTGAGTTGTCTACGTCGACGACATCATCGTGTTCTCCAACACACGGGATGACCACCTAGGGGACGTGAGGACGGTTTTGAATCGACTGCAGGAGAATGGCCTCGTGGTACGCTTCGACAAGTGCACATTCGGAGCGGAGAAGGTGGAGTTCCTGGGACACAAACTCTTAAAAAGGGGGCGTGCGCCCTGTGACATCGAAGGTGGAGGCCGTAAATAAGTTCCCAGCACCAACCTCCGTGAAGTCCCTGCAAGTGTTCAACGGCATGGCTAATTACTACCGGAGATTCCTCCTGAATATCCCCAGCGTGATGACACCCCTCTTCAACGTCCTGAAGGGGAAACCGAAGAAACTACAGTGGGGTCCTCCTCAACAAAAAGTGTTCGAGCAGACAAAGACTGCCCTTTGCAAGGCCACAACCCTGGCCTACCAGGACCCTGGGGCCCCACTGAGGTTAACGAACAGACGCCAGTAACGTCGCATACGGCGCCGTCCTGGAACAGTTATTCAACAAGGAGCCCCAACCCCTCGCCTTCTTCAGCAGAACGTCGAAACCGCCCAAGACTCGATACAGCACCTTCGACCGCAAGCTACTGGCAGTATACACCGCCATCAGGTATTTCAAGTACTTGCTGGAGGGAACCTCATTCGCAATTCAGACGGACCACCAAACTCTGGTCCACGCTTTCACCAAGCCTGGGGACACATGGTCCGCCCGACAGCAACGACATCTGACGGCCATCTCTGAGTTCGGCTGTACCATCAGCTACATCCTAGGAAAAAAAACACGGTGGCCGACGCCCTGTCGAGGATCTGCATCAATTCCATCCACATTGTGGGGGACTATGAGGACATCGCCCGGGAGCAGACGGATGACCCCACCACAGTAGACTTGAGGTCCTCCGCGACCTCCCTTTGGTGGGAAGACGTCAAGTTACATCCCTACGGTCCCACTGTGCTCTGCGATATCAGCACAGGTCGTCCTCCACCTTTTATCCCACCCTCAAGGCGAAGTCTGGTATTCGACGTCATACACGACCTCTCCCATCCCGCATCAAGTACCACCACCAAGATGATAACTGACAAGTTCATGTGGCGGGGAATAAGGAAGGACTCACACGAGTGGGGGAGTGCATGCGCGGCATGTCAGACCAGCAAGGTTGGCCGTCACATCGAGTAAGGAGTTGGCAGTTTCCCACAACCCAACCGATGTTTCGGACACATCCACGTCAACGTCATGAGGCCCTTGCCACCCTCAGGCAACGCCAGATAACTCCTCACAATTATCGATCGGTCAATGAGGTGGCCAGAAGCTACACCCATGACCAAAGCCTCAACGGATGCCTGTGCCCAGGCCCTTCTCTCAAGCTGGGTCAGCCGTTTCGGGGTCCCAATCGACATGACAACTGACAGGGGGTCCACCTTCATCTCGGACCTGTGGGAATCCCTCGCCAGCCTGATGGGGACCAACCTGCACAGCACGACTGCCTACAACCCCGCAGCTAACAGCATGGTCAAAAGGAGCCATCGGTCCCTGAAGGTGGCCCTAATGGCCCGATGCAAGGACAAGCATTGGGTCAAGCAACTCCTCTGGGTCCTCCTCGGTCTTCAAATGGCTCTGAAAGCAAACGGCGATGCATCCGCTGCAGAAAAAGTCTATGGGGAGACGCTCGTGGTCCCTGGAGTTTTTCCCTTCCAATCCAGACACCAAAGACATCAGCCTCGCCCGGCTGCATGAAAGTGCGGGAAAATTCACACCATGCCACAAACTGTACATGGATAGGACGAAATGTTTTAGGCCGGCCTCGCTGGACACCTGCGCTTACAGCTTTGTCAGACAAGACGGTCACCGCCCCCCACTCTCACGTCCGTACAAGGGCCTTTATCATGTGCTGGAGAGGACAAATAAGGCATTCAAGATCATGGTCCATGGAGCAGACGACTGGTTGACCGTGGACTGATTAAAGCCTGCTCACACAGAAGATGAGGACAATGTACCCAAGCAGCAAGGGCGGCGCCCACGAGTGCCTCCCCAGAATAAAACAGAAGACACAAGAAGGCCGCCCAGACACGGTGCAAGGAAACCGCAACCAGCCGTTGAACCCCCCAGGTTGCATCACTGGGGCGGAATCCTGCAACCGCCTGATACACAGGGCGGGGATAATGGCCCTCCAGCGCCAGTATCCCGACAAAGGGGCCGCCTGCAACCCTTTTCTCGATACAGAGACTAAAAGCGCATATGTGTATTATTTATCTTGTTCATACAATCACTAAAATGTTCCCCTTTTGATAATTGTCTTGGGGGGGGGGAGTAGTTGTAAGGACAACGTCCTACAATGCTTGCAGCAATATTATCATCTGTGTATATATTTTTCTGTACATATTATTTATTCAGTCCATGCCAGAATCATCTGCCCTTCATTTCTATATACATTTCATTATTATATGTCAAGCGTGGGTTTTCATATTTATTGTAATGTTAACTGTAGAAAACACGAATGCCCCGCATTTTTCACCTGTTCGTGGTCAGTCAGTCACCTTGCTGCTTTGTCATCCACACAGGTCAATGTACTTTGCCCGTGTCGGAAATAAAGCATTTCTCGTCTATGGTCTGCCATCTCCAACCCTCACAGTATCAACAGAGTTCTGACCTCTGGAGCGAATATCCCGAGAAATATCGTGTAGAAATCAGGGACGTGTTAATAAAAAGCCATGGCTATCCTTCCCCGAATAGAGTTAACCTTGTCTCGAAGGATAAGGGTAGAGGGAAGGACATAGGCAAATGAGCCGTTACAAATCCCGATCTCAGTATGCTACAACTAACACCTTTCCAGTTGAACCATTCCCGCCATCTTTGCCGTTGTATGAAGAGTTTCTGTACTGGTGTTTGACTTAACTGTATCCAATAATAATTCGTGTAATATTCACATTTTAGTATCGTATTTATAAATAAAAACTTAGTAAAATATAATAATTTGCATTGTTTATATTCAAATGAGCTGATCAACCCTGCGTATTCCACCGTCAACCTCAATTTTTTCTTTCCTTTATCAAATAGCACCCTCATTATTAAGGCATGCTACCGAAGGATATTTCATATTTCCTAAAAGAAACAATTATTACTTGATTTTGCAATACTAATTTCAATGATTTTCTTTGAAATACTTTTCTCATATTTTATTTACTTGTACTGTTGAATGTGTTGATTAATATATACAGTAGAATAGAGAGAGAGAACTAATACTGTAATGAGTTATAAATGTATATGAAAATTATGATGGCTTTAACACATCGGTGCTAATGTAATACTATGTTAGATATATATAGTAGATGTTTTGAATGTTAAGAGATAGTATAAACAATACTTTTCGTTATTGATTGGTGTGTGCATCAGCTGATCTGATTACAGAACCCAAAATACTTTGTTTGTTAAGATACGTCCAAAATTTAAAACAAAATTACATAAATGTTTTATTAAAGCACAATTATCTATTTAAATCATCGTAATTTTCTAGGAAGCTATAATGCTTCTGAAATAAAATCGGATATTTTAAGCCATGATTTGAGAGAGAGAGAGAGAGAGAGAGAGAGAGAGAGAGAGAGAGAGAGAGAGAGAGAGAGAGAGAGAGATCAGCTGTTAAAGAGCAATCAAATGCACTTTTTATGTGTTTCTTTAAAAAGAAACAATTATTACCGAGATATTCATGTTTTTAGTTAAAAATTGAATTATTTTTTTTAAGAAAGCATAAAAATAAAACAATTTGCGAGTTTCAGCATTGTTTACAACTTCATCAATGAGATTTTGTAAGCAAACTATCTACCGCCATCTTTGCAAAATACGTACAGCTACTAAACAATCCTAAAGGAATGTTTATACTGCAAGATAAAATTCATTCTTATTTTTATTTTACTTAAAAACATAACTACATTATATGGTTATACTGAGCGCATTATATGTTGTTAAGTCAAATCTTCCAAACTACTACGGCATGTAAGTAGAAAAAAACATACGATTATTAAAACAATTATTGATACGGCAACGGGCAAAACATTTTTTTTTCTTTTTTTTTTCTGGCTGTATGAGTTTATGCAATGATTGTACTATAATGATGGTAACTATACTTTTATCATTATCTTTTATTTTTCTAGCCCATTGAAGTAAAAGATGGAATGAATATAATTACCAGGTTACTGTGCTGTAGATATTGCATAATTCGCAAGAGACGACGGATAAGGAGTTGCATCATGCTTTAAGAAAACATGTAGGCTACGTCGAGTCATCTGAACGGAAACACCATTAGAATAGTAATATTATTGTACATGTATTTTAGTAATATGCACTACAGTATCAGCGAGTGTTATATTACAGTATTACAAGATATGAACAATGTTTTGTTATACAGTACAGTAAGGGGATGATAACGATTCCGGTAAAGATTTATTTTAGTACAATACTGTACGGTAGGCTTAATGTGTCCAGTACGTAGTGTACATGTAATATAGACTGCACTTATGATGATAAACTGTGGTAGAAACCAAATAAAAACAATATTAGGTCGTATTCACTGCGTTAATCATCAGCTTAGGCACCCGCTCGTGGCAAGGGGTAGTGACTTTTTAGGTTACGAGTTAGCCCACGCAATTGTAACCCAATGGTAATTCACGTAACGCGCCTGTGTCTTTAAAGTAACTTTAGCCCAAAAGGAGGCTTGACCATGTAAAATCATTCTGTTTTCCTTGCCAGAAATAAAAGAAAATGCAACCTTTCTAAACAAAAGAATTATATTTTTATTATGTAAAAAAAAATGGATATCGAATGCTACTTGGGATACTATAAAAAGGAGACAAAGACAGAAATTGATTGTTGAGAGGTTTCGAGGAAGTAATGATAACTACAAGGTAGAGCATGCTAAGTATTCCAGTATAAGCAGCGAGGTCAAAAGAAAAGCCAGGAATGACTGGAGAGAGTATTTAGACAATAAAGCAGACGAGGCCAACAAAGCTATGAATTCAGGAATTGGCTATGGTGTAAGAAGTGCTCATAGAATTATTAATGAAATCTCGACTGGGGCAAAAAAGAAGCATATACCCATCTAAAAGAGAGATGGCTCTGTTATAGCAACAGAAGATGAAGAAACATAACATTGGATGGAACACTTTATTGAGGTTATGAATAGGACATATGAAGGGAATAATTTGTTTGATATACCTGAAGCTAATGAATGTGCCCATGAATGAATTCACTTTATTTGAGGTCAAAGCTATCCTAAAAAACTAAAGAGAAGGAAAGCCCCTGGATACGATAGAATAACTGCCAAGATGATACTGGCCGAAAATGAAGTGAGTCCCAGACTACTTATAAGATTATTTTGTAGAATGTGGTATGAAGAGACAAAACCTGATGAATGGGAGTTAGGAGTGTTGGTGAAAATAGCTAGAAAAGGAGACCTGACGGATTGCAATAATTACAGAGGCCTAATACTTACGTCAGCTGTTATGAAAATATATAGTATGCTTATTATTAAGAGACTGGAGAGAAAGATTGATGAAAAGCTGAGAGATGAACAAGCAGGATTTAGAAAAATTAGAATGTGCACTGACCAAATATTCATTTTGAGACATGTACAGCAATGCGTAGAATATAGAAATCCCCTTTTGACAGTATTTGTGGACTATGAAAAAGCCTTTGATAGTTTGCACCGACCAATTTTGTGGAGAATCCTGCGTTATTATGGAATTCCTCTTAAATATGTAAATTTGATTAAGTCTGTTCATGAGCATAGCAAGTCCAAAGTTAATGTTAATGGAGTCTTATCAAGGGAGTTTCCAGTGAACAGCATAGTACTCCAAGGGAATGTGTTGTCACCTATGTTGTTTATCCTCCTCATGGACTTTGTGATGTGTAGAACAGTCAGAGATGGTGGAGAAGGATTGAAGGGGATTGGTGATAGGAATTTACCAGACCTAGAGTATACTGATGATGCTGTCCTGCTCAGCAGAACACCACAGGATTTGCAATGCTTGCTTACCAGAATGCATGAAATATCACACGAGGTGGGGCTGAAGATTAATAGAAGAAAGACAGAGTTGATGAGAACGGAGTATGCAATAGAAGAGGGAATATTACTGGAAGGAGAAAGGATCAATGAGGTAGAATCATTTAAGTTAAATATTTAGGAACAATGATCTTCAATACAGGTTCAGACAATGGCTAGGTCAAGTAAAATTTGGAAATCAAATCACCTAAAATTTCATGTAAAAATCAGACTATATATTAGTTTAGTGAGATTGGTGTTACTCTATGGACATGAGTCATGGTATGACAATGAAACAAACTCCAATAGATTTAGTAGATTTGAGAATAAAGTCCTCAGAAGGATATTGGGAGTTAAATGGCAGGACAGGATTTGAAATGAAACTATAAGAGATTACTCGAGTACCATATGTGGATGAGATCATGATGAGGGGTAGATGGAGTTGGTTTGGGCATGCTCTTCTCACTCCCCAAGAGAGATTAGTTCACCAAATGTTTAACTGGGCTCCACAAGGCACTAGAAGAATTGGAAGACCCAGGCCTACATGGCTTAGGACTATAAAGCGCGAAGTAGGAGATGATGAATGGAGAAGTATTGAATTAAAAGGTCAAGACAGAGATGACTGGTGAAATGTAACCGAGACCCTTTGCGTCAATAGGTGTGGGAGGAGATGATGATGACGATTAGTGTATGTGAAGACTTTTTTTCACTACACTTCTTCTTCACAGTCTGTTTTATTGTTATTGTTCATGACGTCACAGCGGGGAAAATGTGAGTGATGATTCTTTCTTAAGTGAGTGCCCCGAGATAAATATTTTTGTATTCATTATTTTACCTGACGTATTTAGGTACTTTAAATTTCTCTCTACAACTCAAGTCGGCTAGTCTAGGAGGTATGTTTGTCCACACACGTAAGCCCGACTTGCTAATTATCTTTTAGTTTCATTTTTTATTTTGTATGCCAGATGTTTAGGGTTACGATTATCTGTGTCCCCTGGAGTTGCAAGATTTCTCCTTGTATTCTAAATAAGCATATTGCTTAAAACTGACAAACCACAAGTGTTTCAAGACTGTCCTAAATTAGAGATTGCACCTCAAGACCACTGGCCTAAGCATCGAGATGCGGTGTTGTTGGGTGAAGGAAGCAGGAGGCTATAGACCTGAGCTCGACCTCACAAAGTTCCAGGCCACAGTGCTAAATGTTACTGCCAGGGTCAATTGCCCCTGAATCAACTTCGTGCTCCCCCTATCCCCCACTAGCCTGTCCCCTTTGCACATTGGCGGATCCAGATTCCACAAGGGACGAGGACAAGAAGATATCTTGAGAGATCACAGATATTAAGGAGAAGCATCCAGTCCCGCAGAAACCTCTGATCAAGGCTAGGGGTGAGTAGGAAGGGGCCATCGACTCCACTAAACCAATGCAGTAGGCCTTGTGAGGTAGAACTGAAGACCGCCATTCTCTGGACACGGGCACCTGGGATAAAAAATCTTGTGAGTTCAATTAATGGTTATTCCCCCTTTAGATAAGTTTCTATTTGTCTCTAAGTTAAGTTTAGGTAACGTTCTGGCATTACATTATTCGGTCTGCGTGCGTGGAAATTAATATACTTGTATTTTAGTTGTCGGTAATTGCTTGAGGTAACTGACCACATGTTGGGACCTCACAGTAGCCTACCGCTTGAGTTATTTACCATAACATTTTTATTATATTTATTCCGTTTAAGGGTTAATCCCACATGTTCATACAGTTTATCAATTTCAACGTTTTGTTGTAAATTGTGGTTAATATTTCATTTATTAATTTTGCCCCTTGAATAAATCATTATTGAGTTACTCTGATTCTCGTCTTTACTGTAATAAAGAAATTAGAATAGATTGGTATCTTTAACCGCATTATTTGAAGATTCTACCAATCTATAGCATAGTACGGGTTAGATGTACCCATGTTGTTGAGAGTAACCCACTGTAGGTATAGGTAGGTTGGTATAAGCGAGTGTACGCTTCTTTAACTTAGTGCTTTGAAGGGGAAGCTCCCCAATTAACTTTACTTAAATACATCACTGCTCCCATCTATTGCCATTGTCTGAATAATTACTAACGTAAAAATTCTGTCCAGCATCTCAAAGGGGTCCCTGGAACGGAGGCGAAACAGAGCCTAGGAGTTTAGATGACCTTAGACCTAACAAAGCCAAAGTAGGCCATCAAAATTACTTTTATTTCACATGTGGAGTCTTCAGGCCTCTGGACAGAGTACAGTTTTTTATTTTTTTTTTTATTTTAGAGGTATATGAACTATGTCATCAAAGTTATTAGCAGGGTGTTTTGCGTTGAGTGATAGCGCTCCTTTTCCTCCCCTGCTGATCTTTGCATAAATGACGTAAGGAGACTTTCCCGGAACAACAAATTCCCACTCAACAGTTAAATAACAAAAATACATTTCTCCACACGAGTGGCCCTTCGAACCAGATCGCTCACCTTTGACTTTTGGATAATTAAATTTGTAACGTAAACTAGCTTTATTAAGCATTTAGTACAGTGAACCCTCGCTACTTCGCGGTTCGACCATCGCGGATTCACCACTTCGCGGATTTTTTTCATAACCCATGTATATACATATATCGCGGATTTTCCGGAAATATAAAAAATACCGCGATGTGACCGATGGTGTGAGATTGGAGAAAGTAAGGAAAATTGAATCATGATTGATTTTCAATATAAATGAAACTTTGAGGAGCAACAAAGATATCATTTGTTAGAGAGATAGAGAGAGGTAAGGAATGGGAGGTAGTGAAAAGTAGTCCACAGAGAGAGAGAGGTAGAGAGGTAGAGGTAGAGAGAGAGAGGTAGAGAGAGAGAGAGAGAGAGAGAGAGAGAGAGAGAGAGAGAGAGAGAGGAGGGGGGTTTAAATGTAATAAACAAAAAAATTTGATAGGTTATAACACATTGGTGCTTATGTAATATCAACTGTATACTGTAGACGGTTTGAATAAGTTAAGAAATGGTATAAACGATACTTTGTTAGTGTATTCGTACACACTCAAGAGCGGCAGCTAGATGACAGCTGATCTAATCACAGCCAAAAGTAAAACAAAAAGAAGTCAACAATACTCGATTTTTAAAACACACCCGAAATTTAAAAAGAAAAGAACACGCTTTCTTAATGTGCAATTAACTATTTAAAGAGTGGCAATTTTCTAGAATAAAATGATATTTCCCAAAAAATAGTGGTTTGCTGATGAAATCGGATGCCGTATTTTTAGCTATGATTGAAATGGATGTAGACTCGGCCTAATTTTTTTGTTTCGTATTTAATTGACACTAAGAAAACTAATTTTAGTTTCTTCATCTAAAAGTAAGTATTGTATAACACGAAGAGAGAGAGAGAGAGAGAGAGAGAGAGAGAGAGAGAGAGAGAGAGAGAGAGAGAGAGAGAGAGAGAGAGAGAATGAATCAGCTATTGTAATCAAATGGCGTGTTTTTGTTTCGTGAGAATTTCATCGCCACGACTATAACAACAATATACTGTACTGAACTTTACAGTATTTTACAGACTACTGTAATATGATAAAGTAAAATATTTGTAATCTATTTTATATATAATGGGGCTATTTTTTTTTTCTTTAAATTTACATTTACGTATGTAAAACAACTCTCTCTCTCTCTCTCTCTCTCTCTCTCTCTCTCTCTCTCTCTCTCTCTCTCTCTCTCTCTCTCTCTCTCTCGTAGATTGTTTTCCTGCTTTGATACGTATGTATGATTTTATATAGATACGGTAAATAATATTTGTAATAACATATTTTATAAAAGCTTTTACTGTAATATCATTATTTATCACTTTCATCATGCACGTTAAATTCCTTAGTTTGTTTACTGAGCGTACTTTATGACGCCGTCGTTTCAGGTGGCGTCATAAAGAAAAACATTTCATTTGGAAGTCCTAAGAAAAATTAAGTAAAACATTAGTAATAACCAAATCAACATACTGTACTGTACTGAATAATCAATATAATCAATGCAAAAACTAACCTATACACAAATGTGTAAATGCGTTTGTTTCTTCATAATAATCAGAGATAAACGTAAACAAAACATTGGTTGCCATTTTTTTATCGTGCTTTTTGGCGTGTTTAGGAAACGCATGATATAAAGTCGCCTTTAATATTTGTGCCTGTTTTAGTTTAGGGTACGTTAGTACATGCATTAAGTGTTCTGTACATTAAAGGGTAGTTTGTTAACAGTACTACGTACAAGGGAAGGTTTTAAAAGTCTGAATATACATGTTGAAATAAATAGGTAAATATGGTGTCACTACTTCGCGGATTTTCACCTATCGCGGCCGGGTCTGGAACCTATCTACCGCGATAAACGAGGGTTCACTGTACCTCGCAATATCATGACTACCCACATGCACTAGCCACATTGTAGAAAGTGTAATGCCCAGACTTGAGTTGGAACGAGAGAAGAGTTCTTTTGTAATTTCATGGTGTCTGACACACGCTTAAGGAAAACAGTGTAACCAGGTAGTATTGACAAGTTTTAAGACGACAGAACTTGATTTATGTTCAGGTCACTGATTTATATTGCATGCCTAATGTTTGTCTGCTAACTTGTGAACTTTTATGCATGTCAGTTCAAATGATCTGTTCACCTAATTTTGGCATTTAACCAGAAAGTTCCAAGCCGCTGGAACTGTGGTATATTACTTACATTGTTCAGACTTCATTGTTTACTGCTCCACGCGAGCACCTTTCATTTTGCTCTGTTTGACTTAATTTGCCAATCTACTTTTTCCATAATTTTTATACCTTAGTTTAACATTATTTGTATCTTACTAACACCTCTTGTAAGTTTAACCCCATGTCCTTGGTCATAAAACTTTTAGCGCAATATTGCTAAGTCTACAATTTCACTTAGACATTTAATAAAATTTTGTTAAAGTTCATTTCACCCATGTGTGGCATATCTTATTCTACTTGTGATTACCATTTGACAAGTGCATCACTGATTTTTCCCCCAGCCTGAGCGTAATTTTGTACTTTTGTCCTTTTCGTGAGGAAGTTTTGCGTTTGTGTGAGGAAATTTTTATGTAATGTTCTCTTAGTGAGAGAGATTTAGTTATCCTCTGAGTGAGGTAATTTCAAGCTTAGTCTCTACATGAGTGCTGTTAACAGTCGTTGCCTCTAAGCACGTGTGACAGTTTTGAATAGTTTGGTTCCTACCCCGTGCACCTGTAATTGCATATTTGTAGACTGCACCTATGTTAGCCTCTGTTGTTTCAATTTGCAGTCTTATTTTTTGCAACGTCAGTGTCTTTGTAATTTCCATGTGCTACTAGTCACGTTGAGTAATTTTTACGACTATCTAAATTTTGTTTATTTACTTTTGTCATTTTTATGTGCTAGCCTATGCCGTATAATTGTAAATTGCCGTTTGCCACTTACCCCATTTTCTCATTGTGGATGCAACCCATCAAATTGGTCATTTCTTGTACACACATAGCAGCGCAAATTTTCCCAACCTTTTGAGTATGGTGTGTTTCCATTCCCCATACACACCAGGAAATCTTGAGAATTTATTTAACTTTGTTTTGCAAACTATGCACATTCACGAGATTCATCCAGTGTCTTTCCAAACTCTTAATCTTGGTAACCCTCCACAACCTTAGGCTGAAGCTTTCAGCTTGGAGGAACTTAACAAACGGCTTGAGCAACAAGAGGTCGATTTCAAATTTCTATATAAGGACGCAGGTCTGGCCCTCCATAGCCTAGGTTCAGTCGATCTTTCACGTATGATGTTCCCCGGTTTGGATCGCTTTAGCATTCACATCGGAGGGATCAGGGACAGACTTAATGAATACAAACAGTTTTGGCGGTCTCATTATAAACATTCGGACGATGCGGCGAATTACCCCATGCTGGCTGACTGTGCCAAACAAAGTGAAAAAGCCTTCAGTAGCATTGTGTTCCATAAATCCACTGGCAATCCAGCCCAGAATCAAACACCTGGCACAAACCCGCATACTGTTTATGTGTCCGTTGCCTCCGAGCCTGATCTCCCAATCTTTGCAGGTCATAGGGAACGTTGGACGGGTTGGTGGAGCCTATTCCGTCAAACCATCCACGAGTCTCCCAAATATTCCTCAGCGGATAAGTACAAGATCCTTTTACGCTGCCTTAAAGGTCCAGCCCGGCGTCTTGCTGGAAACAGGATCTGGACAGAGGGACTCTACGAGAGGACCATCGCTAACCACATTAAGAAGAACGAGTCCAAGAACGAGTCCCCTTATCTTGACCGTCATTTGCTGTGTAAGACGCTCTTTAGTATGAGTCCTCCGGCGGATGATGGCCCTGGCCTCAGACGGTTTCTGATGGAGTGGAACAATGCAGTGGAAGAATATGTCCAGGTGATTAAAGCCCCCTTGTCTGAAGATCTGTTGGAGCATGCCATCCTGAGTAAGCTAAACCCCGCTCTCCTGGAGACAGTTTATCGTCGTTACAATAGCACATACGTGTCCTTGCAAGAGTTAAAGGACGGACTATACGAGCATGCACGCACGAAGGAGCTAGCCAAACTGTTGATGGTGCCAAGCAAAGACCGGCTTCCTGTTAAACCTTCTAACACTGAAGTAAACAGAAATTCAACTATGAAAATGGCTAAACCCTTCCTTGAACAACCAGCAGTGCTCTTAAGCCTAGGACACCATCCCTAGCAACCCACAATCCAGCAAAACCCATTCAGAAGCAATCACCGGAGCCTGCAGGAGCTCCCCCACTAGCAGATAACGCTGTTCAGCTCAATTGCCTTTTCTGTGACCACAAAGGTCATTCATCCACAAAATGCTCCTGATTCCTTGATTCAAATATTTGATTGATGCGGCTGAACTAACTAGGCAGTTGCACTAAACGTCTTTCGACGCAACATGTTGCCCATGTTTCATGCCAAAACTGAAAACGTGGTCACAAAGTGCCTCTCTGCCCTAACATCTTGACTGTGGGTCACCAACCTGGTGGTCCAAGAGCAGACCTACCTTCTGTTCAACTTAACCATATAGACTGGAGTGGAACTGAACCAACCAACCAGGTGAACAAAATAAACCTTGCTGTTCTACCTATCTTCACTGGTAATCTAGTTAATGGAAAACTTAAATCACTCCACTTGAGTTTTCCTGGAATGCGGTGCCCAATGCTCATTCGTGCATCCCAATGTAGTCAAGTCATTGAACCTTGCTCCTGTCGGAAAAATCTTGTTCCGACTCAACTTGTTCAGACTTGGTACAGTTCAATTTTAAAATTGGTAGCCGCAAGCATAAGGTCGTTGCCATCGTCAACCCTAACGTGGGCAAGAACATAAGGATGCCTGGATATACCCATGCAGTTCGCACTTTAGAAGCTAGTGGTCTACATCTCGCAGAAAATCAACCAGATGACAATGAAACTAGCATAGAGATCATCCCCGAGCTAATTATCTTCCCCAACCCCTCAAGTGCACTCACAACATCAAGGGCATTAACTTTTTCAGTACACCAAGTGGATACATGGTTTGGGGAGGGCTGCCAGATTGGTCATGGGAAGGGACAGAGCCCCCAGAGGTCGATAGCCTGTTGCTCACACTAAACCGCATCAGCGTAAAGGACCCTGTGGGAGTGGAGCCCCCATCGAGAATCTTTGGAAACTCAATGCTGTGGGCATAAGCAATGAACCCTTCAGCCATCTTGAGGCACAGGCCGTTGATCTCTTCAAGCGTACTACACGGTACACAAACCGGAGATATGCGGTGCACATGCCCTTTCAGATCGATAGCCGACCGGAGATAAATTTTGGTAGGTCTTTTGCCCAGCTGATGTCTATTAATAAATCAAAGGACCCTCAGTTATTCACCAAATACCAGGCCATCCGTGACGAGTACATAAAGGAGGGCTTCATCGAGCCGGTCGAGCTGGAACCTCATAGTGACGGACAAATGCGCTACCTGCCACATCATCCTGTCCTCAAAAATTCCACCTCCACACCGATGCACATAATATTCAATGCCTCAGCTAAATTGGAACTGAATTCAAGGTCTCTGAATGAGTTCATGTACATATGCTCAAACTTGCCCTAAAAAATTCAGTCCATGATACACAGGTTTAAGGAAAAGCCATTTGGTTTGACGACAGACATCTCTAAGGCTTTCATACGGATAGAAATAGCTCAGGAACACCGTGATTACTGTCGGTTTCTTTTCTTTAAGGACTCCAGTATGACGGAAGTTGTTGCATACCACTTCAAGGTAGTCCTGTTTGGTGCCACCTCGAGCCCGTATTTGCTCAACCAGACAATCCAACACCATCTTGATGCTCAAACGAGTAGTCTTGCTGCCCTACTTCCTGTGCATTTACATAACCCAGTTTTATCATTTAACTACTTTAAAACAAAGAAAATGCCTTTAACTTCTAAGAAAATAAACAAAACAAAACCCCACCGAAAATTACTCTACTTAAAACAAAGTCTCCACGATCCTGGGCAAGCCTTGTTCATCTCCAACAAAGGTGAACAAGACTTAGGTTAAAAATTCATGAGTAATAATTAACACATCTCACAGTAAATAGAATCTGGTTAGCATATAAAAAAAATGAAATTCGCAAATCAAATTCAGTAAAAATACTCATTATCAGTGAACACATAGTAAAAATAATTAAAGAAAAGATTAATAATTAATCAATACTACTCGTGTCTGTGATCAGGATATATACACTTTATATATGATCATACACAAATTCTGCATATTTCATTACGAAAACATATCATAGAGGACAATGACGGCAAAATATCAATTACGACTTCTGCAACAGAAAGTAGCCTTCATATTTTAAAATAGCTAACTTGTCTAAATCCTACAGTCCATTAGTGAATGCAGTCATTATACAAAGATACTGAATTCCCTCATATGTCAAGCCTACGCTCTGGCTCATTCATTGGACTCTCAGTCTGAAAAAGATCTAAGCTATAGTACTGGTAAACAAAAATACATTACACAGCCATTATTTTCCTCACTGGAACTGACAATTGCTAACAAAACACTATAAATTACATAAAAAAACGTTTCACAAAAACAATTCCTAGGAAAATCATGTATACATGTGCACAAATTCTCAACATCCATTCTCCCCCTATACTTGCGTATCCCTTGGGTATACCTGGATCCACTATAGTCATTATCAAATAGTGACAACAATAGTTATTAAGTATGGCCATAATATGCAACAAAAGAACATCATCAAACATATTGGAACATCATTTAATATCTTTAAACAGTTGTATCCTAAATCAATGCGCATCATCGTCAAACAGTTAACCAGATGCATCATACTAATAATAAGTATCATCCTCAAGCAAAGCTCTGTTCCTCCACTCGGAACACTTGTACTGGCTTCTACAGGTATCCATGCAAAAACAACAAAATGGTACTAGCAAAACCGCATTTGAACGATACCTTAATTCTGCCTTAAGTTAGGCATACCTGGGACCCCCGGAATCTCTCCTACAGATGGAGTGTTCCCCACACCCCTACATCCATTGGGCGTATTCAGGTGGCGGTCATCTTCAAAGCAACAAAGCATCATCTACCGGGACAGGTTTTCCCGGCATAAAGAATTTGGCCTCCTCCCCCCCCCCCCCCCATGGGGACAGGTAGGGCAACTAAAAACGGATTTTGAGCGAAGCGAAAAATCTATTTTTGGGTGAGGTAGCCATGGCGTCGTGATGGAAGTTCCTTCATTTAACAAATTTACCAAAGGTATCCAGAATTCTAACTCCTGGAGCAAATATGCCTTAAAATTTTAAAAAGGGATATCGCGTAATATCAGAGGACGTATTCTTGACACGTCTCATGGCTATCTACACCCCCAATAGCGCTTTCGCTTCGAGGGGAAAGAGTGGCAAGAATAAGGAGAGTCGTTGAAGAGACAACGCTCTCGACACTCCTGTACTGTAAATAGTGCGCCGAATCGCTACCGCGCGCCACCAAGCCATTCTTTGTAGCTTTGTAGGTGTTGCAGATACAGTACCATAGGAAGGGATTCATTATCCTTTTGTCAAAAAGAGGGTGGGTCCATCAGGACGACATGGCTACCTCACCCAAAAATAGATTTTTCGCTTCGCTCAAAATCCGTTTTTTGGGCTCAGGCCATGTCGTCGTGATGGAAGTTTACCAGAGCATTAATGTATCTGTGGATTTTCAATAGTGCCGTCCATCTCGAGATAAATCTTTTCTTTTGGTCTTCTAGACCTAGAGATACTTGATGTTACCGTTATACATCAATCAGCTGATCATGAAATATGTCAGTGCTTCCTGCCCCCTACAGGGAAGAGTCTGGGCAGACTCAAGGAATAAACCCGAGGATTGTGAGTTCAAGGAAACAATCTAGCAAACAGTTTGTATATTAGTGTCATCATATACGTAAAGCATAGTTTGTATTAGGATGGTATTGATCTGTGCAGGTTACTGGTTAAAGAGGCAGACAGGTTTATATACGTGTAGGAAACCTTAAACAGTAAAATGAACAGTCTAGTACAATAAGTTCTTACCTGTTTGCTTGGAACAATAGGAATCTTAGTTCCGATATTTTCTTAAATATTAAAATAAACAAGGATGCTCTGACTTTATACGTAAACTGGAATGTTTGGGGCGAAAGAGACGCAAAGATTCGTTCTATTGTTTATTACAATAAATTTAGAAATCATAGATGTAATCAATTACATATTACACTGAACAATTCTGCATAGAAGCATAAACAGTAATAATAGAAAATAAAATCAGTTTCATCTGAAAAGGAAACACCAGCCACTCTATGGGAAATATAAGAATTTCACTAAGTATTCTGTTGTTACTAGGAACACTGTGCATATAGGAATGCCTGGCACTTGTGTCAGTCTGTTATGCTTAAAGTCACCCGTGTCAATAGAACAGTCTATAGTGTCATCACTAAATACAATACTCAACATGATATGACTTGAAAGTTTATCATGTACACCCTTCACCAAAAGTCCACCACATGAAATTTAATTTCTTGTAATTGCTTCGCGTAGTGCTTGAAGAAAACTCTGGACGACTTCCATCCACTATAAGCACGAAGGCTTTCAAAGGACATCGTCTGAAAGAAATTCAGAGACGAGGAAACTTTTCTCGGATCATAACCTGCGGGTGTACTGTCTGGATCCGCTCTGCGTATAAAATAGGTGATTTTCGCCCTTATCTGTTTCAAGGATAACGTTGAATCGGAAGTCTCTCCCCTGAAAAGCTGATCTCCCTTAAAGTCTGAAGTTCTACGAAGATAGACCTTTAGGCATTCCACTGGTCAGAGGGATGCTTCTTCCTTCAGAGGGCAGATTCTCCAGGGACCCCATCTCTTAGTGGGCAGCTCGTTCTTGGCGAGAAACGTCGGGTCAGGAAAGAGGTTCAGTTCTCCGTTGTCTGTGAACTGAATGTGGCCATCATCCCTCGAGATAGCCACTATTTCGCTAACTCTGGCTCCTGAAGCTAGTGCAAATAAGAATATCACCTTTTGAGTCAAGTCTTTCAGCGAGCAATCCTCATTGTTCAGGGTTGATGCTAAGTGAAGAACCTTATCCAAAGACCATGAAATGGGCTTAGGAGGGGCTGCGGGCCGAAGTTTAGCCCAGGCTTTAGGAATCTTGTTGAAGATCTCATTGGAAAAGTCTACCTGGAAGGCATAAAGCATTGGTCTGGCTAGGGCAGATTTACATGTAGTAATCGTATTGGCTGCTAAACCTTTTTCATGAAGATGGATGAAGAAGGACAAACAGAAATCTGTAGAAATCTCCTTAGGTTTCTTCGCCTTGACAAAGTCCACCCAATTCTTCCAGGAAGACTCATATTGTCTTCTTGTTGACTTTGACTTGTATTCTTCTAAGAAGTTAATACTGTCCCTAGAAATCCCGAACCGTTTCTTGACCGCTAAGGCAAGAAAATCATGAGATGAAAGTTCTGGGTTTTCACTGATGAAGCTGAGACAGTCAATTTCTGCACTTGCTGAGTCGGAACTGGGTCCGGCAATGGGATCAGCTTCAGGCGTAGTTCCGTTACCAGAGGGAACCAGACGCTGATGGGCCACTTGTGGGCCACTATTGCTGCTGTCCCCCGAAAGGATCTCAGTTTGTCGAGGACTTTCAGCAGAAGGTTGGTTGGAGGGAATAGGTAGATCTTGGACCATCTGTTCCAATCTATGGACATTGCATCCATTGCTTCCGCTAGAGGATCCTCGTACGGGGCTACGTACCGGGTAGCTTCTTGTTGTCGCTCGTTGCGAAGAGGTCTATCTGCAGTCCTGGGACTTTGCGTAAGATGAAGGAGAATGATCTTGCGTCTAGGGACCATTCTGACTCTATCGGTTTGATCCTGGATAGAGCGTCCTCTGTCACATTGCGGAACCCTTGAAGGTGGACTGCTGACAAGTGTCATCTCTTCTTCTCCGCTAGACGGAGGATGGCTAGTATCACTTGGTTTATGTGAGGCAATCTCGAGCCCTGTCGGTTTAGGCATCTCATTATGACTTCGCTGTCTAGAACCAGACGGATGTGGATTGAGCAGCGGACTTTCAGTTTCTTCAGAGAAAGAAAAACTTCCATGGCTTCCAGAAAATTGATGTGGAAGGTTTTGAAGAGGGGAGACCAGGTTCCTTGGACTTTCCGGTGATGAGAGTGACCTCCCCATCCTTCTTTCGAGGTATCCGTGTGAACGGTGACTGACGGTGGAGGTGGTTGTAAGGAACCTTGTTCCTTAGGTTCTTGGCCTCCGACCATGGCTTGAGTAGTGATCGCAGACGATTTGGTATCGGTCTTTGTAGATCTCTTCGAGTGTTTGATGCGTATTTTCTCCAAACTCCTGATGCATCTTTTAATTGTGCTCTCAATACTGGATCTGTCACTGAGGCGAACTGGAGGGACCTCAACACTCTCTCCTGCTGCCTTCTTGATATCCTTGCGGACTGAAGAAGTCTTTTGACAGATCCTGCTATCTCTTTCCTTTTCTTTGATGGAATGGAAAGGCAGTGTGACTGCAAGTTCCAGTGGACGCCCAGCCACTGAAACTTTTGAGCTGGAGATAGTCGAGATTTTTCCAAGTTGATCTTGAATCCTAAGTGTTCCAGGAACCGGATCACTTCCTTGGAGGCTTGCCTGCACTCTTCCTCAGATGCTGCCCACACCAGCCAGTCGTCCAGGTAGGCTACCTCCTGGATTCCTTTTATGTATAGTTGATGAATGACTGCATTCGCAAGCTTGGTGAATACCCTTGGAGCTATGTTCAGACCGAAGGGCATCGCTCTGAAAACGCACTTTCTTTTTTGTAGTTTGAATCCCAGGTAGGGGGAAACTTGACGGCTGATTGGAACGTGCCAGTACACATCCCTCATGTCTATGGAGACTGTGTATGCCCGTTTGGGCAAAAGGGTTCCTGACGTGTTGAAGCGTCAGCATTTTGAACTTGTAGTTCACTATGAACTTGTTGAGTGGTGACAAGTCCAGAATGACTCTGAGCTTTTCCGAGTCCTTCTTTGGAACACAAAATAGCCTTCCTTGGAATCTGACAGACTTCGCCTTCCTTATAACTCTTTTGTTCAAGAGTTCCCGAACATATTCTTCCAATATGGGGGTTGAGTGTTGGAAGAATTGAGGGAAGTTTGGTAGAGTTGAGCTCCAACTCCACCCTAGTCCGTTCTTGATTAGGCTGTGGGCCCAGGGATCGAAGGTCCAACGATCCCGGAAGAGGAAAAGTCTCCCTCCTACCGGTAGCATCTCACTTTGAGTGCTGGGTGGAGGATTAACCTCCTTGGCCACATCCACTTTTGTTGCCCCTACCTCTGAAGGGGCGTCTGGAGGATCCTCGAAAGGAACCTCGAGACTTCGGCCGAAAGGTTGTTGACTGCCTTTCGAAAACTGGGGTGAACACAGGCGACTGGGTCGCCAGCGTTTGGGGCACCAGTTGGAAGGTGGTGGGTGGTTGTGCCACCGTCTGGGACACCGTGGCCACGGAAAGCTGTTGCTGTTGTTTTGGCCGAGAGGGCACTTTTGGTCGTTTCGACTTATTCTTCGGTTGGGGACCCTCATCAGAGAGAAGGTTTCTGTTCTCTATAGCGGCTTTGTCCACGACCTCTTTGACCACTTCGCTTGGGAAGAGGTCTCTTCCCCAGATGTTGGAAGCTATCAGCTTCCTTGGTTCATGTCTCACCGCAGCCGAGGCGAACACGAACTCTCTGTAAGCTCTTCGGGCTTTAATAAAGTTGTACAGGTCCTTGGTGACTGTCGCCAAATGAGATTTGGCGAAGACCATGTACATGTCTGGGGTATCCGGGATGCTTGCCATTGTCTCTAGGCCGGTCTGCAGAGACAAGGAAGCAGCAAGACGTTCTTTTGTCTCCTGTTCTCTGCGCAGGAGAAAGTCTGACAGCTTCGGGAGGTCTTCGCCGAACTATCGTCTGGCAATATCTGCCTCCAGCTTCCCAACTATGAAGGTGTTATGAACATCCTTCCAGTCTGCATCGTCTGATGGAAAGGCGAGGGAGAAAGGTCTACACTCTTCCAGTGTAGGGCATGGTTTCCCTGCCTCAACTGCCTTTAAGGCTGCCTTAAGCTCTTTGTCCATAAAGGGAAAGGCACGTTTGGGGTCAGCAATAAAGGATGGGTGCTTCTTGCTGAGAGCCGGCACCTTGGAGCTAGAAAAGGCCTTCTCCTTCAAGGTGGTTGTATATAAGGCCTGGGCCTTAGAGAGTTCAAGGACGATACTTTCCTTCGGTTCTGTCTCCTCTTTGGATGCAGGTTCCGTCTTTAGACGGACATAGCAATCCGGGTAGGCCCATTTCCTGGGCCAGAACTCAATTTCCTCTACTGGGACAGTGCCCAGTTTCTCTGAGAGGAAGATCTTCCCCCCCCCCCCCCCCGACATAGGCATATACTCTGCGTACCTCCAGGGGTTGACGTCAGAGAAAGCGGGGAGATCCTTGACGTTTAGCTTCTTCGGGGCTAAACATGTTGCAACCAGCTGATGCATTTCCGTCCGAAGAGAAGCCTCTTTCTCGGACGATTTCTTTTGAATGTCCTGCACCATGAACAACAGCGAGTGCAACGTACTCGTGATGGAATCTAACTGGGGTGCGGCGGAAGAAGTCGAAGGCACCGGCTCAGTCACCGTGGCTGATGATACCGAAATAGTTTCGGCTTTCTCGACTTCGGCCTCAGGTGGAACATCATCCGCCTGATCCAGTTCCTCCACTAGGAAATTGTTCTCAGTCTCCTCCGAGACAACTGACATGTTGTCCTCTAATTGGATGCTCTCCAAGGCATCCGAAACTTCAGATTCTACCGGAATCTGAACAAGGGGAATCTCAGGCTGAGCCTGGGGAATAACCGCATCCGAAGATGCCATAGGGAAAAGACAAGCCCTCATCTTTTCATTAGGAAGGTATGGGCCAGAAGTGTTCTTCTGGAAGCCCCTGACCCATTTTCGCAGCGTCTCCCTTGCTGCGTCCCTTGACTCAGTAGACTTTTGGTCGTCAAAAGCCTCTTTAACCAGTTTTTCACAAACAGTACATACCTGTGGGTCCCAGTACTTCAGAGCCCCCTTGGTGACTGCGCAGCGAGCGTGGGCCCTGCACATGCCATGGCCGTAGAAGTTCTTACTACGGACCCTGCAAAAGTTGTTCCCGCACTCGGGATGCTCCTCCTGTAAAGAAAGAAAAGCAGTAGTAGTAGGTTGGCCAGGGCACCAGCCGCCCGTTGAGATACTACCGCTAGAGAGTTATGGGATCATTTGACTGGCCAGACAGTACTTCATTGGATCCTTCTCCCTGGTTACGGTTCTTTCCCTTTGCCTACACAGACACTGAATAGTCTGGCCTATTCTTTACAGATTTTCTCCTCTGTCCTCATACACCTGACAACACTGAGATTACCAAACAATTCTTCCTCACTCAAGGGGTTAACTACTGCAATGTAATTATTCAGTGGCTACTTTCCTCTTAGTAAGGGTAGAAGAGACTCTTTAGCTATGGTAAGCAGCTCTTCTAGGAGAAGGACACTCCAAAATCAAACCATTGTTCTCTTGTCTTGGGTAGTGCTATAGCCTCTGTACCATGGTCTTCCACTGTCTTGGGTTAGAGTTCTCTTGCTTGAGGGTACACTCAGGCACACTGTTCTATCTAGTTTCTCTTTCTCTTGTTTTGTTGAAGTTTTTATTGTTTATTTAGGAAATATTCATTTTAAAGTTGTTACTATTCGTAAAATATTTTATTTTTCCTTGTTTCCTTTCCTCACTGATCTATTTTCCCTTTTGGGGCCCCTGGGCTTATAGCATCCTGCTTTTCCAACTAGGGTTGTAGCTTAGCATTTGATAATAATAATAATAATATAAGTATTCGGTGAAATTCTCAGATTTCAGCATACATATTATTAATAATATTAGCTTGGATAGGGTAAGCTAGAGATAGGAAAGACCCCTACATGTGTTTCCTGTCCAGCCAATTGCTATGACCTCCTCCGATATTGAATGCTAAATTCTTCAAGAATATTTAGGGGAAGATGATATCCTTTGATATAGAGTGTCTTCTTAACACAATCTTCCAGATTCAATATTGGGGATTAAAGACAATAATGGTTAATAACCATTAATGGTAGAGGGAATCGCTCTCTTATATGTGATGGTCTCACAATAGGCTGCCCATGAAGCACCTTGTAGGTTGGAAAAAACTTTTGGGCTACAGCACTGACTGTCGGCAACATGCCGCCAGTCCTGCCGGGCCTGCCGGGCAAGCCGGCATATGCCAGTCTATTCTATGCTATTGAAGGCAGTTACTGTCTTCAAAGTAATGGGCGGCAGACCGCCAGCAACAGCTCTGCCGGCCGGCAGTAGCTCTGCCGGCTGGCAGCGGCTCTGCCGGCTGGCAGCAACTCCGCTGGCCGGCGGCGGATCTGCCAGCTGGCAGCAGCTCCGCTGGCCGGCGGCGGCTCTGCCGGCTGGCAGCAGCTCCGCCAGCCGGCAGCGGCTCTGCCGGTCGGCAGCCGAGGATCCTTTCATCAAGTAGGACCCGGCGGCAAATGTCCAAGTTATGGGTGGCCGGCTGCCGGCCGGCAACTCAGTAGCTGGCAGCCAGTCCCAGTATGTATTGTCATTGAGTTGTCGATCAGTGACGCCCACAGTAAGCGGCGGCAGAGCAACTGCCGGCCGGCAGACAATTGACATGGCCCAGTAAAACGGAAGGCAGAGAAAAAGAGAGGATGGAGGAAGACAAGAGCTCAGCCTTGCCGGCCTACATCCAGAATGAGGGTTCAAGTGGAAGGGGGAATTATATTCGGGCTTCCACCCAACCATATCCCATCCATATGGGCTATGGAAGGCAGTCCAAGGGAGGACTGAAGAACACTCTAAAGAATACGAGGGTACCTGCCGGCAGCCGGCTTGGCTGGCGGCAGACAGGGAACCTCAGGCCAGTTCTACAAATAACCCTTAGGGTCAAATGTAGAACGACGGCCAGGAGGGTGTTGGCTCATCCAACACGAAAGAGACAGAGGGGAGGGGGTAGATGTCCTATAAGTAAGGTAATGCCCGAAGGCACCACCCAACTTAAGGGATTCTGGTCTCATGGAGTAACCTCAGGTAGGAAAAATCATTTCCCCAGGTTGGGTTAGTCAAGTGAGAGAGCGGCACACAGGACACAATCTCACAAGAGAACAGAATCTCGTACCAGAGACCGTAGGCAGTGAAGAAGTCATTTCTTCGGTCTAAGATCTACCAGCACAGGACTGTCTGCTAGACCAAGGAAGGAGGGATTGTCATACAAAACCCTCCACGTATGGACTAGGGAGGTCTATCCTCCTGTAAAAGCAGCTCAACCTGACATGGGAAATCATTTCACCAAGACAGTAAGATGTCTAACACAGACTTATTACTCTGATGTCCCGTTCTAAACTCAAAACCGACTCAGTGGTTAGGAGAAAGAAAACGAAACGTCTCAGTAAAACTTTGCCAGAACTCGGTTCGCAGCAAAGTAAACTGAGAATAGCCTAGGCTAATCAGAGGGAAGGGGGATTGCTCTTAAATCTCCTAGGAGATTAGTATCGACTTAAAAGGTATAGGAGGTGTCACTCTCCCCTTAAAAGACAATAAAAGAGCAATGGGGAC